>NW_006285791.1:988149-989146 GCF_000327345.1 Myotis davidii
TCCTATTATGGGTATGTTAGATATGGTAGGTAAGTAGCATATTATTAAGCCTACATTTTGTTGTGTGTTTTTCTTTCCATACAGGAAGGGCCATATTGTTCTATAGGAACAGTTGATGTATTTTTGTTAATTATCAGCCTTGAAAAATTGGGGTTTACCTTTTTGCCATTTTACTGTGTTGGCTCAATATCTTAATAGATGCATGGGTCCATTTACAGGACATAAGAAGCATGTATAGTTAACATGTTTGATTTATGAACTGTTCACAAGTATTGTGGCTCAGGTTATATATTGTATTCTTATGCAAGTTCAATAAGATTTCTGAAAATTAAGTGAACTGCTAAGATCATAGAAGTAGCAGTTTCTGAGCATGTTAAGAATGTGGACACAGCAGCAAGCACAATTCTGCATTTTGGGATTCCAGAGGAACAGCAAGAATAAGCCTATGTTCATTTGATATCAGCATTTCAGACCAGAGCCTCTGTTTTTCAAGAATCAAAAACAAGACTATTTCCACCAGGTTACATCTGAGTCAGAGAGACAGCAACAGATTTTAAGTAAGAGAGAAACTGGACAACAGTCTAAGACAGGGGTGGGCAAACTTTTTGACTCGAGGGCCACAATGGGTTCTACTGGACCGGAGGGCGGGAACAAAAGCATGGATGGAGTGTTTGTGTGAACTAATGTAAATTCAAAGTAAACATCATTACATAAAAGGGTACGGTCTTTTTTTTCTTTTTAGTTTTATTCATTTCAAATGGGCCAGATCCTGCTAAAGCGGGGGCTGCTGCCCATGTGTCAGCCCCTCATTCCTGGGGCTCCAGGCTGCCCAAGGGCCCCCACAAGCAGGCTCTTCCTCACCAGGTGGGGGCATGTGGCTGAGGGCCTATTCCCCACCCGCCCCCTCAGTGATCAGAGAGGATGCAGCCCACATGGGATCACCTCCAATTTCACAGGAGACTCACGTGCCACATCTGTGTGTCTCCAGTGGGAGGAG
>NW_006285791.1:990953-993560 GCF_000327345.1 Myotis davidii
TCTCAGGGGGGAAAGGTGTGTGGGGGATGCGGGAAAAGACTGGACAAAAATAGTGCACCTATGGATGAGGACAGTGTGGGGGTGAAGGTGGAGAGTGGGCTGGGAACTGGGTGGAGGGGAGCTATGGAGGGAAAAAAGAGGAACAACTGTAATAATCTGAACAATAAAGATTTAATTAAAAAATATCAAAAAATGATTTAAAGAGTAAATCCTAATAGTGATAGGTCAAGTACAATATCTTTATATTTCATCAGACAAAGATGCTGATATTGAGGGGTGAAAATTTTGATGGTTTCATTTCAAAATATACTTGGGGTTCAGACTTGCTCTTTTGCAGGGGGAGGTAAGAGTGATGTTGATGCCACTTCAGCCTCTGCTCTCTGAAATTGTCCAACTCAAGAGACTTTTTTTTTTAGCACTAAAGAGCAGTACAGACAGAGAACCATTCTGAATGTTCAGGTATGACCTAGAGAGCAAAACCATCATTATTGAGTCTCTCGGTTGACAACCTAGTCCAAAAACTTAATCCAAGTTACGTCTGACTCCTGCAGAGCTGTGCTGTGAACCTATCTGTGATTGCTCTCCTAGAAATAACGTGGCACCTGTATGAAAACACGAGAGGGTCTGTACTCTGGATTTTGTGTTGTGTATGTTTTCCTTTGCCATCCAGTTGATAATTCTCTCTCACTTTTCTGTATTGTTCATACCACAAACCACATGCTTAATAAGGTTATAATTAAAATGAACATCCAAACAATGAATAAGATCATTGCTTTAAGAATATACAAAGATGTTCTTTCCAGATTTATGAAGATATTAAAAGTTATACAGTTAACCTTTCCTAAAATCATAGATCTAAAGTATGACAGAATTATAGAACCCCAATACATTGACCCTTAATCCATAGTAATTTTCATTATATAATGTCACCTCCCTAATATCAATATAAACAACTCTAGTGGCATCATAAAGAATGCTTGGTATGGACTAGAATTATTTTTAAGAATAGGACACAAGCCAAATTGGATGTTGCCAAGACATGGGTCATTTCCATTTCCATTTGGCCCCATATGAAAGGCCTGCGAAGTCTTAGACTAGATCAGCTGTTGTGATCCCCAGAATCATGTGCTTCACACTGATTCAATTAATAAAACTGACTTAGAAGGAGGTATATTATCCAATGCCTTTTTCAGGGTACAGAGGGAGTAGGAGAACTTTTAATTCATTTAACAAAACTATCTCCAGATTCTAGAGTGCCAAGCATGTATGAGGTGCTGAATTAATAAGATGAAGAGGGATGTGGTCCTGTTACCAAGGAATTCAGATTCTCACTGAGTCACATCAGATAAAGATGACCTGTAAAGCATTAACTGTTACATTGGGATAGACACAAAATGCCATGAATGGAGACAGAGGACATGAGATATTTGTCATCCTTACACAGGGACCAACTCATCTGTTAATGTTTTCCAGTTGTAATACATACCAAGTCAATATGTCTACCCCATAACTAGGCTCCATAGAACAGCTCCCAAATTATTAGGAATACTTTTCTTTAGTTCAATAACAGCTACTGCAACTCCTAAGACAAGCAGCAAACTTTTACAGACACAGTAGGGTTCACACACAGATCTCAGAATTAGTTTGGGTGAACCACTTATAATAAAGCTGCCCTTCCTTTACAAGACTTCTCTAAAGTGTTTAGTAGCACAAAATACATGGCAACCAGGTGGGCGTTATTGTGTATGTGTGAGAGAAGAATCAATGTGGGCTTCTAAGGCCCTGGCAAAATGCAGTGATATGACAAGTTACAGGAGAAAGGAGGCTCAGACAAAGAAAATAAGGGAGAAAATGGGAACAAGTGACTTGTCAGAAATCCATTTTATCTTATGTACTATTGTTTTTCTTCTATATGTCAGAGACCTAGAGGCATGTCACAAGCAAATGGATGGTGGAGAGAAAAAAAAAATCTATCTATCTATCTATCATCTATCTATCTATCTATCTATCTATCTATCTATCTATCTATCTATCTATCTATCTAAAATGGACAAATACACCGTTAACGGGTTGACTGGACAGGAGAAGGTTGCATGCGCAGCGTTGGGGGCAGGGTGGCAGGGGCCTCCAAGCGTCTGCGCTGGGGGAGGGCCTGATCAGCAGCGGTGTGGCTGCTTCAAGGGCCAGAGAGGGAGGCAGGGCCAGACCGGAGGGTGGCTGGTGCCTCGCGATTTCGAATTGCACACTGGGCTCCTAATATATATATATATATATATATATATCCCTAACTCTAACTCAGAGAGGCTGGGAAGTGAGTTCTTGCCATGTAGAATGTTACATGGCATCGGTTGTACAGTAAAAAATAAAAATAAATGTTTGACATACAACTGTATTGGTAAACCTGCTTTTTCTCCACCCTGAGTGTGTGTGTGTGTGTGTGTATAATAGTCATAGAATTAACAAGCATATCTAAGTAAATCTCTAAGACCCATCAAATAGATATTCTCAATATATATTTAAATTATGATAGTCTTCATTGCTTCTAGATTTTCTCTCTCTCTCTCTCTCTCTCTCTCTCTCTCTCTCCCCTCCCCTCCCTCCCCCCCC
>NW_006285791.1:993812-999524 GCF_000327345.1 Myotis davidii
TGGAGCGGAGGGCGGGAACAAAAGCATGGATGGAGTGTTTGTGTGAACTAATGTAAATTCAAAGTAAACATCATTACATAAAAGGGTACGGTCTTTTTTTTCTTTTTAGTTTTATTCATTTCAAATGGGCCAGATCCGGCCCGCGGGTCGTAGTTTGCCCACGGCTGGTCTAAAATCTCTTGGGGAGTCAACCTACACAAACCCTCATCACATAAAATTGCCATGCTCCTCACCATAAGTCTTGAAACTGCTGCTAATCTCAGGATAGTCACAAACACACCAGATCAAATCCTTGGCAATTGCCTTCTTGATTCCTGCTTTCACTAAGCTTTTAAAGTATTTATTTATTACTTGGGCCATGTGGTGATAAATGGAGTTCTTTCAGTGCATCCTCTCTAATTAATTAGTTTGCTTTCTGTGCTCTTATTGGAAACACAAGTGTATCTATTAGCCCTTGGGGAGTTCTCTTGCATGCAGCCTTTGAAAAAGGTCTGTTTCACAGCCCTGGAAGGTGCTGGCTCCCTAATGATGTTTGGGCTTCAATAGGAAGTAGAAGACCTTCCCAGGAAATCAGATTTTCCTCCAGCCCAAAAGGGAAAATAAATATCTGCAGGACTGTGCTTCTCTTGAAGTGGCTATAGTTTCAAAGCAATACAACATAACCCCTCTTTCTGACATGCATTTTGTCAGACTGAGGTTGAGCAGTTAGGTTGCTAATTAAGTTAACAAGTGTTGTGTGCAGCTTAATTTGGCAACAAGCTATCCTACAGACTGTTCAATGAGAAAAGCAGCATTTAGGTAATGATTCTGGTTTTAAGCTTGGAATTAAGCTAAAACTATAATGACTCCTATGAAGGGACAGCTGATATATGTGTTCAAAAGGCAGAAAAGGAGGATATGCTGTGTCTTGCATTGGATTAGCACACCTTTCATTTATAGATTTACTGCTCAGCACAGCTGAAATGGGGGTAATTACCTGTGTGCATTTTTAATTCATCAGAATTCAAGTAAAACGTGTTTCTCTGCCCAATTTCCTCCTTGTAACTGGAATTTTGCCCAACTGCAAATTGACTTTTAGTGATGAATTTCCATTGCAGTGGGTTAAATGTGGGTACGACTTATCTTCCTGTTATCTTCTGTTGATTTGCCTTACCTCCAGTTTCTAGGGGCTAAAAAATAATTCACTGGTTCATTTATTCAATAAATATTTACTGAGCACCTATAATGTGCCAGACATTGCACTAAGCTCTATGGACTCAGAAAAAAGAGATATGCCTAAAGTGGGATCTTGATACAGATTCCAAAAGAATAATCTTGTTTTTATCCTATCAAAGAAAACCATAGTTGGGGGAGAAATGTACCAGACTAAGATCCCAGAGACCAGGACTTAGGTGTATAATGTATAAAAATACCCAAACTCATTCACTAACCAAGGAAAGAAAATGAAATAAGCAAGTTGTCTAATCTCTCTGGGCCTCATTAGTTCATTTATAAAATGGAAAACTGACCAATTTGTTAAGGTTCCCTTCAGTAAAATTATTTTCCTTGTATTTTTTAACTTTTTGTGTTGAGGTATATAACATCATGTAAGTTTCAGGTGTACAACACTATCATTTGACATCTGTATACATTACAAAGTGGATGGTAATCAAAAAACTAGTTATTATCCATCACCATATAGTTGATCCCCTTCACCTATTTTGACCACCGCCCCCCAACCCCCTTCCCCTCTGATAACTACCAATCTAAGCAGATTTCTTGAACGATCCAAATTCTCTCATGACTTACCCTCAACTAAATGCTATTTCCTTAACCTGGAGTTCATTTTCTTTCCTGCCTCCATTTTTATATCTTAAAAGACTACTCAATAAAGTCCGTAGTCTAGTTAGTTGTATTGTATCAGTGTCAATTTCCTAGTTTTGATTAATGTACTAGTTATATAAGATGGGGGAAACTGGAACATGAGTATATGGGATCTCTCCATGTTGTTTTTGCAACTTCTTAAGAGTCTGTAATTATTTAAATATATATAAAATATTAAAAACCCACAAAATTTACAACCTACCTCAAAAATAAAATTGAAATCCATCTACTCTTCCCTTTCCTCTATAACGTTCTGCCTATGTTATAATTAGTTACAAATCTACCTGCCTCTCTTGATTTTAAACTGAGAGATAAAACTGCACACATTTATCTTTGTATCCTCCACAGACTGTAGAATAGTTGCCTTTCTAACCCAGGTTCATTTAATTAAATTCAACAAACTAGGTTCAAAACACTGATTAAAACATCTCCTTACATCTTTTATCTCATCAGGAAAGCTCTGTCTTACAACCTCTTTTCCCTTTAGCACCATTCAACAGAATCTGTATGCAGAACATGTGGAGGCATACTGTTCACATACTCATTCTTCAAGATGCCTACCAGGAAAATGTGACTGGCAGAAACACTCACCTGGATATCAAGGACAAAGAGAGTTAATTAACCAGTGATGGCGGAATGTAGTACATAAATAAAGGAGCATGACAGAAAGAGGGGTTATGTCATACAAACATGCAGGTCTGCAATATCTTGTTCTGGATTTGGTTTGCAAATGGACGACAATTAAAATAAAGTACACTTCAATCTGGTTCCAAAGATGCCTTCCCTAAGGCTTTTTGAGGATTTATAATTCCAACATTAAATCATACATATGTAATGTGGCTACCTGGAGATTAACACAACAAGGAGGGGCTCCAAGAGGTCATTGCTACCCTCTTATAAAATGTACTTGTAAAAGTTGGTAGCATTTGGAATCAGTCAACTATAGCTAGTAAGAGAAAGATTGTTGTGCCTATGTATTTTACTACTTGTTAAATATAGGTCATTGAAAATTATTAAAATGTAATTTCAATGAAATTAAAATGGAATTAAATTCAAAAATTAAGTCAATGGCAACCACTATTTGAGAACATAGATAAGCTTTTGAAAGAAAAAAATATTCAGAATAGAAAATTGCAAAAGGTAATAAGATTTTTTAACTGTTTATACTGTATAATTTAAAATGGTACTTGTATTTAATTTTGCCTCTAGGAAATTGATGAAATGTCTTGAAATATTTCAGTCATGTATAAAGAATTAGAATGCAATTTCTAATGGTTATTCATTTTCCCCAAAAATGTTCAGAATAAGTATAAGTTCCAATTTATCAATAATTTAAATAAAAACTCTAAAAAATTACTACTTTATCTACTTGGATGACAGTTAAATTTTGTACTCATTTTGTCTTAGCAATATTTCCTCCATATGCCTTGGATCTGAACATACGGTGGTGATGCTTAGACATATACATAAAAGTTGCTCGCCACTGCTGAAACCGGTTTGGCTCAGTGGATAGAGCGTCGGCTTGCGGACTGAAAGGTCCCAGGTTCGATTCCGGTCAAGGGCATGTACCTGGGTTGCGGGCACATCCCCAGTGGGGAGTGTGCAGGAGGCAGCTGATCGATGTTTCTAACTCTCTATCTCTCTCCCTTCCTCTCTGTAAAAAAATCAATAAAATATATTTAAAGAAAAAAGTTGCTCGCCGCTAATTAGACCATTATAACAAACGTGACCAAACAAGTAAATATAATTAAATCCACTCATTTTTTTCTATTTTGAGCTATTTTATAGACATTAACAAAATTAAGGAGCTAGCATGGACATATTAAAACAGAAATGTGGTTCGGCTTTGTAAATTAAGATTAATATTAATCATATCAGAAAGCTAAATAACTAAAATAGGATGGCTATTTGTATATCAATATTAATAGACAACACAGGACATAACATGGACTCTCACTATACGTAGCTATTTATATAGGAGGCATTGGTTGTCTGGAAAGCTGCCTTCAAAATCATAAGCTATGTGATTGCTATGGTAGGCTGGTTAGTAGCCTCCCCCAACACCACCACCACCAAGATGCTCATGCCCTAATCCCCAGAACCTATGAATATATTGTTACATGGCAAGAGGGAATTAATACAGCAGACAGAATTGAGCTTGTAATGAGCTGACTGAGAAAATAGGAAGTTACCCAGGGTTACCTCGGTGGGCCCAATAAAATCATAAGGGTCCTTAAAAGTAGAAGAATCAGTGTTAGAATGATGTGAAAGACTTAACCAGCCATTAATGGCTTTTAAGATGGAGGAAGGGATGCAGGTATGTTCTAGAAGCTAGAAAGGGCAAGAAAATGTATTGTCTCTAGAGCCTCCAGAAAGGACACAATTTTGCTGATACTCTGAGTTTAGCCAGTGGATCCCACTTCAGATTTCTGACTTTTAGACCTGTAAGATAATACATCTGCGTAATTTTAAACCACTAATTGTGGGATAATTTTTCATAGCAACAATAAAAAACTAATAAAACTGTACTTCCAGTTTCTGGTTCTGCATGTAAGGAGCTGGAAGTTGCCAGGACATTCTAACAACAACTAAAAACCTGAACAAATTGAAATACATCTTTTATGACATTTCAGTCAATAATGAACCACATAGACAACAGTGGTCCCATCAGATTATAACGAAGCTAGTTTTTCTGTAAGAAATGAAAGAACAATTTTATATTTCTCTGAAGGGAGAAGTATCAGTGGGGCTTGAAATAGATTCCCTCTCATTCACAGCACAATTCTGAGGGCATATATTGCAACCCGATCAGCCAGCCACTGACCTATTTCAGGGGAGTAGTCCCTCCAGTGCTACAGTCAGAGGGTGCTATAGCCCTCCGAGATCTAGATGGATGGTTTTCAGAGTACATTGCTGTAAATTCTTTGTTGAGGAACTCAGATTCTGTACAAGGACACAGGTCCACAGAGCTACCTTAGCAGTTATGACATGTCACTGCCACTTTACTAAAAGCGTTCTGTGGCCACCTTTCACTCCTTCCTGAAATCACTATTGTGGTGATCTACACCTTCCCCAGCCAGTTACATCTCAATATTTCCAATTAATCGAGTCCACATCCCTGTTCATGGAGTGGCATTGGCGGCTTCGATGTTCTAGTTCTGACCCTGTTGGAAAGAAGCAAGGGAAGGGCTTGTCTGACAATATTTACAAAATCTACAGGGGTACACAGTAATGTCTGAGGCTTCACAGTCACTCACCACTCACTCACTGACTCACCCAGAGCAAGTCAACTCCTGCAAGCTCCATTCATGATAAATGCCCTATACAGGTCACCATTTTTTAAATCTTTTATACCATATTTATACTGTATCTTTTCTATATTTAGATACACAAATACTTATCATTGTGTTTTAACTGTCTACATATTCAGTACTATAACATGCTGTATAGGTTTGTGGCCTAACAGCAATAGGCTACACCTATAGCCTAAGTGTATAATAGGCTATATACCATCTAAGGTTTGTGTAAGTGCATTCTCTGATGTTCACACAACAAAATCACCTAACACATTTCTCAGACTGTATCCTGTCATTAAGCAGAGAGTAACAATTTATTGAGACAGAGACTTAAAAATGAAAACTGCCTGCTACAGAAACATGTACCAGAGTAGAAAAACCTGAATTTGTAATTGACATCTTCCCACAGCTTGGTGCAGAAAACTGAGAGTTAAAAACGCAGGGAGACCCAGTCATAGGGAGGCCCCCACAAGTTTGTGAGATTTACCTCCAGGAGCTTGACTAGGTTCCTATAGTATATATATCTAAGGAAAACTCCATTTTCCTTCCATGA
>NW_006285791.1:999544-1010677 GCF_000327345.1 Myotis davidii
GAGGGAAGCAACTATTTTGAAATTTACCATAGCACTCTGTTCTTTTAAAAAGGCCTGCCCTCAGGACAAAGTAGATAAGTAAAGCCTAACCTGCTGGGATATTATCAAAGCACAGTACCAGGCAAAGAACACAATTTGAAAAGACAAAGCAAGCCTCAAACTGAGATATGCAAGGAGGCTGGAATAATCAGACCAGGAATTTATAACACGATGATAACATGTTTAAGGACTCTAATGGAAAAAGTAGACAGCAAGCAAGGAAGATGAGCATCTGCATGATGCAACTGGAAATGTGATTCATCTTACCACATGACTTTGATTCAATGTTCAGCTGTCCAATCCTTGTGTTCCTGTGCAAATTGGAGACATTTTATCTTGGTAACTGCAGACAGCAAAGGTGTTCAAACAGGCCTTCGGCTTCCATATCCCATACGATGCAGTGTACGGCTAATTTGCCTACAAACGTCAGGTGGTCATAATAATCTGGCCACTCAGTATATATATATATATACATATATATCTCCCATATTCAAAGGCTGTTAAATCGCGTTGTTTACCCATATCTTCAGAAAAAAAATCACTTTTACCGTCGTGGTAAACAACCTGCTTCCCTATTTATAATGATCTGGCCCTCTAGCAACTTCAGTACAAAATTATAGCTAATTTGCCTACAAATGTCAGGTGGTCATAATAATCTGGTCACTCAGTGTATATTTAACAGAAAAAGTAAAAGATCTATAGGAGGAAAACTATAAAACTTTGAGGAACAAAATCAAGTAACTAAATAAATGAAGAGACAGTCCTTGTTCAGAGATATAAATCATATCAAGTTCTCAACTTGATTCAATGCAATCCCAGGAAGTTATTTTGTGGACACTGACAAATTGATGCTGAAGTTTATATGAAGAGACAAAAGATCTAGAGTAGCTACCACAATATTGAAGAGGAACAACGAAGTTGAAGGACTGATACTACCTGAATTCAAGACTTACTATAAAACTACAGTACTCAAGGCAGTGTGGTATTGGCAAAACAACAAATAGATTTAATTGAATAGATAGTCCAGAAATAGACCCACTTTAATACAGTCAACTGGTCTTTAACAAAGTTAAAGGCAATGTGATGAAGCAAAGATATTCTCATCAGCAAATGGTGCTGGAACAACTGAATATCTAGATACAGAATTATAACCTTTACAAAAATTAACTCACATGGGATACAAACCTTAATGTGAAACACAAAACTGTAATATTTTCCTTAAAATATTCTATACTAGAGGCCTGGTGCATGAAATTCTTGTGGGGACGGGGGGTGTCCCTCAGCCCAGCCTGCACCCTCTCCAATCTGGGCCCCCTCGGGGGATGTCCAGCAGTCGAACAGCCCTCTCACAATCTGGGACTGCTGGCTCCCAACCACTCACCTGCCTGCCTGCATGATTGCCCCTAACTACTTCTGCCTGCCTGCCTGATCACTCCCCTAACCACTCCCTTGCCAGCCTGATCAACACCTAACTGTTCCCCTGCCAGCCCGATTGCCCCCAACTGCCCTCCCCTGCAGGTCTGGTGGGATCGGGCCTAAACGGGCAGTCGGACATCCCTTGAAGGGTCCCAGATTGGAGAGAGTGCAGGCTGGGCTGAGGGACACCCCACCCCCACCCCCAGTACAAGAATTTTGTGCACCAGGCCTCTAGTATCTTTATTAAAAGGACATCATGATGTAGATATATTTTAAGGCTTATTATTTCTCTTAATCTTAGATCAATTAGGGTCGTCCATATTGTTGTGTGTCTGCCTAATTCATTAGTTTTGAATACTGCATACTATTCCATTTTTAGGCTACAGTATATCTAAAAAAATCATATGGAGCTTTTCTAATAAGATTTTGTTTTGACAACTAATCCCTTAATCCTTCAGAATTTTCTTGTATATTACACAAAATAGAGCTCCAAATTCATCTTTTCCATATGTTTTACATTATTGTCCAGTTTCTTTTATTTGCCAGTCCCTCATTTTTCCACTCATCTGAAATGCCCCATTTATAATACTCCAAAATTCCATCTATGTAAGTCTGTTTCTTGGCTCTCTATTCCACTGATCAATTGGTCTGTTTCTGCACCAATGTAATACTGACTCACTTTTATTAACTTCTTAGTAAATCCTGGTATCTGATAAGATAACTTCTTCCTCTCTTCAAAAATAGTCTGGCTAATTTTGGTCCTTTACTCTTCCATGAAAAAATTAGTATATTCTTATTAAATCAATAAATAGATTTGATTGTAAATGTATTAGAAACTTGTCTATTTAAGTGAAAATTTATATTTTTACATATCCCGTGTTCTTTTTTAAAAATATATTTTATTAATTTTTTACAGAGAGGAAGGGAAAGGGAAAGAGAGTTAGAAACATTGATGATGAGAGAGAGTTAGAAATCAGTGAGAGAGAAATATCGACCAGCTGCCTCCTGCACACCCCCCACTGGGGATGTGCCCGCAACCAAGGTACATGCCCTTGACCGGAATCGAACCTGGGACCCTTGAGTCCGCAGGCTGACGCTCTGTCCACTGAGCCAAACTGGTTAGGGCTATCCCATGTTCTTATTCATGATCATGATAGTTCTTTAAGGTTTATTGTGATTAAATTATTTTTCATAATTTTCCTACAGATTTCTTGTACATTTTTGTTATATTTTTTAAATTAAATTCATTGTGATGACATTAATAAAATTATATAGGTTTCAAATGTACAATTCTAAGATACATCATCTGTATATTGCATCGTGTGACAACCTCCAAAATGAGTAATATTTTCTGATGCTACCATAAATACCTTTTCTTTAATTGTTTCTGAGTACTATGTTCCTGGTATATAAAAACTCAACTGACTTAATTTTAATCCTCCCCCGAGGATATTTTTTTTTCATTCATTTTTTTTTTTTTTTTTTAAGAGAGAGTGGAAGGGAGAGGGAGAGACCGAAACACCAATGTGATAGAGACACATCGATTGGTCGCCTCCCATATGCCCCTGACAAGGGCCAGGAGCCTACAACTGAGGTATGTGCCTTTAATGGAATCTAACCCAGGACCCTTGAGTCTGCAGTTTGATACTCTATCCACTGAGTCAAACTGGCTAGGACTCAACTAAGTTAATTTTATATCTAATATTCTTGGGGAAATTTTTCTATAATTTCTAATGATTTTTAGAATTTTTTGGCTATTCATGAAAACAAGATTATCACATATAAATAATTTTAAATTTCCTACATTTCACTCTTAAGCCTTCTAATTCCTTTTTCTTTTCTCATTACACTGTCTTGGATTGCCATTAGAAGTTGTGATGGGGACATTTTATCTCATTCCTTATTTTAACAATAATGTTTGGACAGTTATAACTTGAGACTGATGTTCGCTTTTATTATTGACACTATTTATCAGGTTAGAAAAGTTTCCTTTTATTGCTAATTTACTAAAAATTTTGTGTTGAATGAGTAATTTTATCAGGCATCTTTTCCATTTAATGGGATTATCTAATTTTTTCATTTTGATTTATTAATGTAATAAATGACATTTATGGATTATCTGATAGAAACTATTCTTGTGTATCTGAGATAAAATATTCTATTCATGGTATATTTTTATACATATTTGCATATAATCTGCTATGTTAACATTTTTGTGCCAATATATTAAAAAATGAAATGACCTGAGCTTTTCCCTTTTTATATTTTAAAATGGGTTGATACTAGCCTCATTGAATGAGCTGAGAAATGTTTCTTCTTTTTCTATTATGAAATTTTGGAGAAAAAAACACACACATAGATGTATGCATTTTTATTTTTAGAATTGAACAGAAAATCTATTATAGCGGTTACCTTGAGGAAGAGGGATAAAGATTTGGGGAATAGAGCGTGATGATAAGGGAGAAGGAGACTTCTATTTTCATTGTAATTTCCCCAGGCTGTTTGGTTTATTCATCACATTCATATATTATATTATATTTTCAAGAAAACGAGTTGAGGAATGGATTTATTCTATTCACCACAAATATAAAGTAAAAACTCATCCTATCAACCCCTTTATAACAACATTAGAGTTAGCCACCAGGGTACACACACAGAGCCCAAGTTAAACACCTGGTACTGACTTTGCAGTTCAGATTTTACTAAATCTCCTGTGTCTTATCTCTCCCATCAGAGATATTTGATGTCTCACTGCCCAGAATCCAATGTTAATAATCCTAGTAACTAACTCCAGTTTTCATCTAGAGCAGCGGTTCTCAACCTGTGGGTCACGACCGCTTTGGTGGTTGAACAAACTTTTCAGAGGGGTCGCCTAAGACCATCCTGCATATCAGATATTTACATTACGATTCATAACAGTAGCAACATTACAGTTATGAAGTAGCAACGAAAATAATTTTATGGTTGGGTCACAACATGAGGAACTGTATTAAAGGGCCAGAAGGTTAAGAACCACTGATCTAGAGGAACCCTATCAATACCTATGACCATTCCAACTTTGGAAATGGCTCACAATGCCCAGTTCCAGGCCAACCAGCAAACTACATTCAGCTGTTTGATGATCTCTGTCTATCCAACCACAGTGAGTCTCAATATTCCTGTTGGAAATGATGGGCTAAAGAAAGACTAATGTTTGCTGGGTGTGAAGAACGTAAGGCCTGGAACGTCCTCCTGTGTGCACACTCTGGGGTGCACAGAAGAAGACGATGGGGAACGGGCAGCGAGGAGGAGCCAGGCTCTGGGGACAACACAGAAGCCCCTGACTCAGTCCGCTCCTGAAGCTCCAGACCCAGCCAGTGATTATTCTCTGACCCGAACAAACAAGTCTCTCTTCTGTTTGAGCCAGAGTGAACCTAGCCTTATTTCACCTACTACATCAAGTTCCTTGACGGGTAGCACCCTCCTATGGAATAGGAGGATCTGCCAAGCAATGTCCATCCCTGAAGAAAGAAAGGTACATACATGCAAAGCAGTGCTTACACATGCAGCAAAAACATAAAATAAACAGATCAACAGTCTGCATTCCAGAAACTGTTGCCGTGTATAGCTTTAATGATTGCATCTATAATGGAAACTTCTGAGGCATGTGGGACCTTAAATGGCAGAGATAGGTGAGCCAGGCAGAAACTTCTTAAGACCTGTTGGAATCCGGACATTGCCACTGGGTGCCCTTGGGGGATTAATAAAATTTTTGTAACTCAGTTTCCTCAGGTTTCTGAGAGGCATAATAAGGTTTCCTAGCAGGTTTTTGTAAGAATTGCATGAGATCAGAATGGCTTGACATACACTAGATGTTCAGTGAGGCACAGAACACTGTGGTTTTCCTTTTATTAACAAAAGTAGTAAGTGTTACCTCAAAAACTCTTTATATATATTAAAATGGTCCAAGGCTTTACTAGCTTGGGGTATCTTGCATCACAAGTTGGACCTGATTTCTTTCTCTGTGTGGTATTTTTCCCTTTCACTATTTCCTCCCTCTTCTAGAATAGAGAGAGACCCAAAGAGTATGTCTACCTGCCCTTGAGACCGCTGCCTGGGCTCTTGCCCTCCCACTGTGGGGCCCTGTCTTCAGACCAAGTGCTCCTTCACCTGGGTCCCTGTGTGCACAACTACCGCCAGGAGACTCGACTCCGAGCTGCCCTGTGGGCCTCTCAGGGTTGGTACTGGCACAGAGATGTACTCTTCCTCTTGCCCAACTGCCCACACTTGTCACCAGTTATTCGTTTTGTTCGTCTGCGGGACCTCACAGCTGTTTGTGAGGTTTGGCTCACTGCCTTTCCAGGACCTGTTAGAAATGTCACCCTTGACACATTTCACATTTGTTTCCAGCTGCCCTGCCTCTGTGCCACAGACAGGTGCTCTGTTCCTCTTTCCCACCCCCACGTGGATTAACTCCCCGCCACAGCTCTGGATAATGCCTACAGGCCCATTTCCTCTAAGCCCCTACTCCAAGATTCAATTCGTGATATATCAGCATGCAATCTTAACAAAAGAAGCTTACCTTAGTCTCAGTCACTAAAACAGCTCTAGGAAATATTTCTTTATATGTGTATTTCCATTCTGCATTACAGTTTTCTCCTCTAATACAGTATGTGGCTATAAAGTAGTGGGTACAAATGCAGTCCAATTTATTTTTCAAGAAATAGGTATGGATTTTGTGTTTTATTATAAATTGCTGCTAGTGTAAAAATTTACCTCTTATAATAGCATACTTTATTATTTTTGAAGTTGCCACAGTGATCTTTTTTTTCATTTTATATAGTTGATAACTTTATTTTACAATTGACAGAAATAATTTCAAACTAGGATATACCATCTCCACAAAACAAATAAATTGTATTTTCATGTGACTAAAGAGAAAAATAGGCCTCAGATAAAAGTGGAATAATAGAAAGGATCATGTTTCAATTTGATAGTCTTTTTTCTGTCCATGATACAACACTTGACTTGTAACCTTCCTTTTATGTGCGCCATCTGCATACTGTTACAATACAGGAAATGTGAGATGAATCCAGATCATTTGGGCCCATAATAGTAACTATGAACATAACATCCATGTAGAATGAGCCTGGTCTGAGGCATTGGACTAGAAGTCATGTAATTTCTATCTCCCGGTCACTATTCATTTGTTATGTCCTTCAGCAAATCATTTAACCTTTCTATGCCTCAGACTTTTCAATGAAATAGAATAATATCTATTCCCATCACAGGCATTTGTAGAAAAAAAATCAGAATTAAAATGTCTTGGCATTTATATAAAAAGGCTTTAAAAAAATAATTCCTGGGCAGTAATTTGCAAACAAGCCCTATCTACCTCAGCCACCACCTTTATATATGCAGATGCCTTGTTAACCTCAACAGAGGGAGCAGCACAGAACTCTCCCCAGCTAATGTAATAATAAGAGCATCTATCAGGCCCTGACCACATGTCAGGTGCTGCTCTAAGTGCTTTGCATATATCACCTCTGTTAATCCTCACACTCACTCTATGAGGCAGACACTCTTGTTAGTTCAGTTGAGGGAAGTCAGTTAGGCAGTTGAGGGGAAGCAGGCAGCAGGATATATTGCCCAGGGTTATACAGCGGACACCCGATGGAGCCATGTTTAACTGTGACGTCTGATCCAGATAATGGGTGTTAGCCACCTCCTGAGGTACAAGGAGCAAGTGTGTTTGAGAAACTAAAAGAAAAAACCAGTGTGGCTGTAATAAGAGCAGCAAGAAGGGAACAGCAGGGGTGAGGTGAAGAGATGGAAAGGGAATACCATGTAAAGCAATGAGGAGCCACTGCTGGGACTTAAGTGGACACATGGCCAGAAACAGTGGTGACAATGAACATAAGGCTAGGCCTTGAAAGAGCCAACATTCTAGTGAAGGAAACAAGTATTTTCAAATGTAATTGCAGGGAGTACAAAAAAATTGTCATAAAAATTTTGATGGGCAAATAGATACTATCTCTAAATCTAAAATAACGTTTGCAAGCAGCAACCCTTCATATTCCATAGAAGTCCTTGCATATGTACAGTAATGTTAATATTGAAAATCAGAATCAGTCTAAATGTCTATCAAAAGGATATCAAATTCATACAATGTAATATAACCAAAAAATGAAATATAATGCAGCTATTATAAAAGAATAAGATGAATCTGCATCTATTATTACCCTGTAAAGATGTTTTAAAACAGCAAACTTTGGGGTTCTAGGTATAGTTCTACCCAAATTTTCTTAAATAAGTTTATATACATATATATATATATATATATATGCTTTATATTTTAATCACTCTTATTTTGTAATAGTTTATTAAAATTATTCATTAAAATTTAATATTTATCAGTAAAGATACTCCAATAAATAATAAATGTATAGGAAATATTTTAGGGGTGAATGCATTTTTACAATGAAACAACAGAAAAAGGTATTTTGCAAAGCATAGATAAGACAAAAAATTAGATGCTTGCTATTTTTGGTCAGAATTCTCCTCTATTAAAAATTGATGCCAACAAGCAATAGTATAACCAACTTAAGTTTACATGGGTAGAGAACAAATTCCATTTCCAACACTTTACATACTTCGTTATTAATTTATTGGTTTATTTATTACCAATATAGAATAAAATATTTGCAGGTAGTAATGTTTCTATTTGTTTTTGACCCTCAAAGCCTTAGAACAATGATTTGTCCATTGTGAGCATCTAAGAAATAACTGTTCAACATTAACATTCTCCTAAAAGCTAACATCTCAGGATATCTGCCTAGAAAATGGAAAAATGTTTTGAGGCCATTATGAAAGTTAAATGGAAATAGGTATTGGGGTTCTTAAAACAGTGGTGAAAATGAACATAAAGCTAGGCCTTCAAAGAGCCCACATTCGAGTGGTGGAAACAGGTATTTTCAAAGACAAGTTTAAGAACCCCAATTTGCCATGTAGAGAGAACAATCAAACTTACTGCTAACAAAAATGATAGTAGCTGCAACTCAATCTGATCTCTGAAGTGATATTCCTCCCGGCAGCAGAGAGACTTCCTTTAAGGATAATGTCACAGCCGAATAAGAGCTCATCAAGAACCTGGAATGCCCGTTAAAATCATTTCAAATGCTCTCTGCTGAAGCCAGCACAGCATCGTTTAATTACACAGAATTTCTGACTGCTTATCATCATCCTTTTTCTCATTCAGCTCTTCACCCCTTGTACATTTCCTCTATGGTGAATCCCCATCAATCTGAATAGCAGTTTTGTTGCAGAATATATGAACTAGTGAAAGAAAGAAGAGGATTAGACAGAGCCTGAAAAAGAAATTAAATGGTGAGCAGGTCTTTTTCTCTGAAATTCCTGTAACATCTCATTCACTAACTTTTTATCTGATAGATTTACAAAGTTTAAACCTCACTTCTCTTAACTGGTAACAAATATTAATATGCCTTAGTTGAATGAGACTTATAAATATTGTGGAATTAAAAAGTAATGTCCCATAGATCGTTGGTTAAAAGGGATTTAGAAACACACTGAAAAACAATTTTATAGCCTTCTTTATATATAATGGAATGAGAAGAAATACTATATTTTCATAGGAAATATGTCTTATGTTTTGACATGCAAGATAGTAACTTCAGTGTGGAACAATAATGTAACTTATTCTATGGGGATAACCTTGATTTATGAGATTTAAGACTTCTCTATCCAAACCAGAGGAAAGCTATTAAGTCAATACTCATCCACTCTGATTTTAGTCTTTCAGGTTCTATGAGGATTCTAATTTCAACAATCTCAGCATGTTGAGAACAAATAATTCAGAGAGACAAAATATATATACTTAAATTATTCCTTGAAACAGCCACCCTCCAAAAAGCATAATTGTTCTTTCAACTGAAAAAAGAGCAAAAAATGCATAAATCCTAATTTTTCGTTTTACTCTTTCTGTGATATGGCATAGGTTTCCTCCCCCTAAAAATATTAAGCCAATATTTGGCTTAATATGGATAAGCCAATTCAGATAACTTTTCAAGGAAACAAATTACCTCTGTTTCCAGTATAGTTCCATTGGAAGTCATTGACAATTGATACTTGACAACCTGAAAGCATTTGCTGAATTGGAGCAGGTGCAGGTCTCCACAGACGGAACAACAAAGCCCTCCTTGATGTAATTACACTAATTATTTGGTGATTGCTACTTCCTGATCAGGGATATATTCAGTCATAAAATAGTACTGTAGAATTACCCATGGATTATGTATGAAACTCATGGAGGAAGGGGAGGAGCACACAAGAAGGCTCTTCAAGATGTTCAGTTGATTCAGGGTGAGTGACAGCTCCAGGTGGAGTTCTGTACAGGGCCGTGATTAATGCATTGTGTTTATTTAAAAGAAAATGGGGACATGGAGTACAGCAGAGTTTTTCTAAAGACATTGTTTGTGGTAAGGATAAGCTAGCATAAACAATGTAGCCCTCATTATTTGCATATGCAACATTCAAAGGGTGAGATGCTGATGGACTGGACTGCAGTAATGGTAGTACTCAATTTTGCTGTAAGCCTGAAACAGCTATAAAATATGAAGTCTGTTTTAAAAGTTAATTAATATGGGGGAAAATAAAATTATAAAACAAAATGTGCCTTATAACCACACTGTAAATCCACACACACAAAATCAAATTACAGACACCAAAATATAATATAGAGGTGATAGAATTAGAAATAAATTTTCTTTTCTTTTTTTTGCTAATTCTCAAGAATACTTTAATTATATTTTTTAAAACAGGAAATGTATCAAATAAAAGTGCATTGCCACAAAACTATAATTAATGCCCTTTGCTGACTCGTTAGAACTGTTAAATATGGATAGATATGTATTCTCACCCTTTCCCTGGTTCTTCTTTCTTGCTCCTCGCTGCTTCTGAAGTATGGCTGAGAACCAATGCAGCGATCCTTTAAATATTTATAGAACTACCTATACTTTCTTGTTTCCCGAACTCCCCCAAAACAGAGACATTTCTAGAATCATGGGGTAGGGCTAAGAAGTGGCATGTTACTAAGTAAAGGAAAGTTCATTATCTTTCATTTTAGTCATGTAGGACTACCTGAAATAGTGATTCACTTTTTGCACAGTCCACTTAGATGAGTGTCATCATTTACAAGTGCTGGCACACAGAGATTTGGAGCACTATGTTGTTAGCCATAGTCTGTATCAAACAGTGGGTCTGCATTCTTCTTCTGCTCAACCAGTGGGATATTTATAACACTGTACTTTTGCAAATGGCTGCTCTCTTTCACATTTAGGAGCATAACACAAGCCAATATACACTGAGTGGCCAGATTATTATGACCACCTGACGTTTGTAGGCAAATTAGCTATAATTTTGCGCTGAAGTTGTTAGAGGGCCAGGCCATTATAAATAGGGAAGCAGGTTGTTTACCACAACAGAAGTGATTTTTTTTTCTGAAGACATGGGTAAACAACACGATTTAACAGCCTTTGAATGTGGGATATATTTGAAAGTGAGTGGCCAGATTATGATGACCACCCCATCAGTACTTCGTTGGGCCACCTTTTGCCTTCAATACTGCGGCGATTCTTCTTGGCATTGACTCCATGAGATGTTGAAAGGTGATGCGAGGACGCT
>NW_006285791.1:1011182-1021596 GCF_000327345.1 Myotis davidii
AAGGTGGCCCAACGAAGTACTGATGGGGTGGTCATAATAATCTGGACACTCAGTGTATATATTATATATTTGAGGGCAACATATTAGGTATTTGTCCTTGAAATTCCTTTATCTCTTTGGCCAATACAGAGAGATTTTAATGCAACCAATTTGTTATCTAGTGCATTGGGGACTTTTGCTTTGTTTTATTTTATTTATCTTTGATTTGTACTAAATAGTATCAAATTACCTGAACCTCTACCTGAATTTTCATGTAGAACACTTTCTCCTCATATTCAGAGCCTCTCCATGGCATGCCACAGCAATGACCAACTGGTAAATCTAGATCAAACTATCAATTATTTCCTCAAATTCTTAAAGACTTTGCATAGTCTCTATCCCACTACTTTCAAGGAAAATCCACACTCACAATCTTGGTATCCAAAATTTTCTCACTTCACAGAGTTCCTTTCCAATCAAATATCGCACTGCTGCATGGTGAGCAATTCCTTCTCATGAACCGACAGACTGTCTACTTTGTCCTCAGCATGACATCCACATTGCAACCTACATCTTTATTTTTGGACAGGTTCCTCCTGAAAGTCCCTTGGACCTCTTTGCTCAGTGTTGAGTGAAGTGTTCCTATGGAGATGGCACTGAAGCTGAGTCTTGATCCTAATTCCTGAATACATATTTCACTCCCCATTCCCAAAACGCAATGGGTCAAAGACAAAGATTAAGCTAGAGGCATTCTGGTAGTTGAGTTTTCATGCTTTGAGAAATGCATGAAAATGAACAACATTAATGTAAGACCTTTGAAAAAGGTAGAATAGGGAAATCTAGGTCGTAACCACTTTTCTTTCTCTGACATGAGTACCTTTGAGTATTAAATCCCCCTAAATTAATCTTACAAACTAACTGTATGCCTTATTTTTCTTTTCCTGAAATAATTGTAGAAAGACCAAGATATTTTTTGTGATGTGTTGCAACAGATATTTAATGGAGATATACAACTATGTATAAGAAATATTTGATGTATACCCAGAGGGCAATATCCAAACATCCAGTCTGAAAATAGAATCCATTAATAAACACAGTGAGTCTGGTTTATTCTCTAGTCAATTGGAGGGTGAATTGAATAAAGTATAATCAAGTCCCCTTCTGTGCTTTCTGCTAGGTTATCACTTGAATAAGACTTTGTGATAGAGTCTACCTAGTTGGGGAACCCACATGAAATCAGTGGCTACAATATCAGAGGAATGGACTCATTTCAGGTACTTTTTTTAAAAAATATATTTTATTGAGTTTTTACAGAGAGGAAAGGAGAGAGACAGAGAGTTAGAAACATCGATGAGAGAGAAACATCGACCAACTGCCTCCTGCACACTCCCCACTGGGGATGTGCCCGCAACCAAGGTGCATGCCCTTAACTGGAATCGAACCTGGGACCTCTCAGTCCGCAGGCCGACGCTCTATCCACTGAGCCAAACCGGTTTCGGCCATTTCAGGTACTTTAATTAGAATTAAATAGATTCTATAACTAAGGGCTTTCTATCAAAAGCATTGGCAAAGACCTACCTTTGATCTTTGAAATTAACTGTGTATGTGTGCACACACAAACACCAAAAAATAAAAAGGCTGTTTATAATTAACTAGAGGCCCGGTGCATGAAATTTGTGCATGATAGGGTGTGTCCCTCAGCCAAGCCTGCGCCCTCTCATAATCTGGGACCCCTCGGGGGATGTCCAACTGCTAGTTTAGGCCCAATCTTGCAGTCAGACATCCCTCTTGCAATTCAGGACCACTGGCTCCTAAATGATTGACCCTAACCCCTCTGCCTGCCTGCCTGATCCTCCCTAACTGCCCGCCTGCCTGCCTGATTGCCCCTAACCACTCACCTGCTTTCCTGATTGCCCCTAAATGCCTCTGCCTCTGCTTCAGCCCCTGCTGCAGCGGCTTCATATGGATGGATGTCCGGAATGATGTCTGGAAGTTCATTCAGCTGTCCAGTCTAATTAGCATATTATACTTTTATTATTATAGATATGCAGGTTTAACATTAGCTTATAATCTTTCCTATAATTTTTCCTGTCCAGGTATTTGCAATGCCCAGAGTCAGGTGGATCTAGGGTAGATTTCAGTCAATTTTTTTTCAATTCTATACTAACAATAATAATAATAATAATACATATTGATCACTTACTATATACCAGGCACTATTCTATGCTTTAAGTACTTATAAGGAATTATGAAATATTCTAAGATCTAAGTATGAGTCTTTCTACTCATTTAATTCTAATATCAATTCTCCATTTTATGGATGAGGAAATGGAGACACTTAATCGAAATCATTTTCAATAACCCAAAAACTCTTAGGTGCTCTTTTGTTCTCCCAGAAAATGCATGGGACCTTTCTCAGGCCTACCTATTACTAGACAAGACCTTGCAGCCGTTACTACTGCTGCCTTGCCACGCTTTTAGGAAGGAATACCAATGGGGGCTTACTGTAGCCTCTGGCTTCATCTGGGAAAAGTCCACACAGATCTGTCTAGCCCACTCTACCCTCCCATCATCAACATTGCATATAGTAATTACTCAATACATTTAGGCTGAATGAATAAAATAATTAACTAAATATATATTAAAACAGGGTGAGTTTCAAGTTTCTGAATCCAAACTTCAGTTTTCCACATCTGGAAACCACAGAAACCTGAAAAGGGTTAATACTAAGGCCACCACCGAGAAAGCAAGTATTTCAAAAGCAGACTTATCCAGCCCCCTTTTTTTTTCCCTGGGATCAACTCATTAATCAGCACCAATGTATTATTATCTAATAACAATGGAAGCAAATCTAACCATTAAAATTTTCAAGGGTCATACTAACCCAAGACTCTCAGTTTCTATAATTGCTATCACTGATACAAAGAAGAGTAATCCTGAATGTTTTATGATTATAATCTACTTTAATTGAATTGGTTTCCTTACAACTGATTATGTGAATATGTTCACTGCTATTTGGTATGTCATGCGCAGCTTTTACATAAGCAAATAAAAACTATGCTAGCAGAAAAATCCTTCCGATGTCACTTTCTTAATAAAATAAAAGATATAAAAAAGCCAGTAACTTGAGAGTACTGATAACATTGGAACTAGATTGATTTCACTTAGGAAGAAAAAATAGAAGTTTACATAAGCAATATAAAGTAGGAAAATTTACTACTATTAAATACTGGTATTAAATATGCAACCTGGCCACAGTATAATTCTTGAAGTCTGAAAAGGCAAAAAAGAAAAGGTTGTTGTATTCTAGGAAGATATATTCTATCTTTAAAAATATAAAATAAAATAAGCACACCGCATCCTATAACAAAAATGTAAGTGCATATAGCCAACCTCTCTACCCCAGTGGTAGTTTGGAGAGCTGCAATGAAGACATGAGCTCTGTTAACATGGATGGCATGTGTCAGTCAATATCTGTGCATGACAATGGTATAGCAAAATGATAAAAACGTTAAAAAACAACATGAAGATGTAGCTCAAGAACTATAATATAGCATAGCAACTGTTTTAGGGCAAATGATCTCACTTCTGAGAAATGTATATTAACCAAATCATTTTTAAAAGCTCCACAAATATTCCAATACAATGTTATCTACAATGTTGAAAGAAATTGAACAGTTCAATCAATTCTGGCATAGTAGTTCAGTTGATGTAATATTATTTATCCATTATAACTATAAAATCCATGTGAAAACAGAAAACTTTAATAATCAATGTTAACTGAAAGAATGTAAAACACACAAGAGGATTATAGTGATACTAGAGGCCCGGTGTACGAAATTTGTGCAAGGGAGGAGGTCCCCTCAGCCCAGCCTACACCCT
Organism: Myotis davidii; assembly: GCF_000327345.1. NCBI lineage: Eukaryota > Metazoa > Chordata > Mammalia > Chiroptera > Vespertilionidae > Myotis > Myotis davidii. The sequence continues at coordinate 1,015,044 of NW_006285791.1, forward strand.
CTCCAATCTGGGGCCCCTCGGGGGATGTCTGACTGCTGGCATTTGGAAATCCCTTTCACAATCCAAGACCGCTGTCTCCTAACCACTCACCTGCCTCCCACCTTCGTTGCCCCCCTCTGCCAACCTGGTCATTCCCCACTGCCCCCCCTGCCCACCTGGTTACCCCTAACTGCTCCCCCCCTGCCAGCATGGTCACCCCCAACTGCCCTCCCCTGCCGGCCTGGTCACCCCCAACTGCCCCCTCTGCTGGCCTGGTCGTCCCCAACTGCCCCTCTTGCCAACTTGGTCCCCCCTCACGGCACTCCTGCCGGCCTGGTTGCCCCCAACTGCTCCCCCTGCTGGCCTGGTTGCCCCACACAGCCTGCTGTTCAGTCGTTTGGTTGTCTCTCACTAACCCCCGTGTCAGCCTTGTCACCCCAATTTACCATGTTCGGTCGTCCGTTCGGTTGTTTCAGATGGATGGCCCCTGGCTCTTTATAAATATAGATAAAAAAATTTAATCCAGAAAAATTGTGAGAAGGACTCTACATAAACAGTACTTTTGATTATAGCCATAAGAGTAATAAAGGTTTCTTTTTTCCCCCCACAAAATAATCCTTTACTTCACTGACTTTCTATATCATCAAAAAGGAAATCTAGTTGCAATAAAAATTCCAAATAAAGGTAAAATTAATTCAAAACAAAAAGTTTCATAATGTATAGTAAACATGAGGTATAGAAAGTCTTAGTCGTTTTCTTTTAGGCTTAGTGCAATCAGATAACCTAGAATTATCCTGCAAACTATTTGTACAAATAGAAAATGGGAAGATGGCCTGTGGCATACTCTCACCTGTTAGAAAGACTGCTCAGGGGTAGTCCTGTGTACTTTGAAAATCATAGACGGTAATACTTAACTTGGAATAGCACACTTTGCCACGAAACATGTTAAACTGCCAGCATGTTATTGAACTGTGTAACTGAATATTTCATTATCTTTCACACAATTTACCCTAATCTCCTTATACTTGCTTTGTCAAATGTGACTATAGACATCCTTACATTTCTTGGCAAATGCTGAGAATGAATCATTACTAACACTGTAGCAAATACCTAAAGGGCACTGTGAGTTTATAGTTATAATAAAATGTTTTATCTAATGTAGCATTTTAGCACTTTCTGGTGTCCCTCTAATGCTCAAGTGACAATTGCACCATTGGGCTGTTTTATGAGGCGTTTGTTCACTTCCAGAGTAGATAAACTGGAAGAATGAAGTGAAGGTTAGCGATTTCATCTTCCTGGTAGAACTGGGTTATGACTTAGAAGTGTGTCAAAGAGTACATAACAGAATGCTATGCATAGATTTCTTTTCTGAGTGTGTTTTCATTGGCCACTAAATGAAAAATTATAGTTAAATAACTGCAAAATTAATATTGCTTAAAAATACAAGAAGAAATTTGCAGTTGTAAAACGAATCCCAAGTGAATTGCAAAGAGTATATAGCTTATTTACAATTGATAGTGTGTCAAATTTAACAATGTTAAGTGATAGATTTCCTTTCCTTTGTAGGTTTGTGTCCGTCTATAGTCCCTAATAAATAAATTATTGGAAATATTAAATCATCCTGAGTTTTCCTTAGAATAAGCAGTGACTAGATTGAACACTTGCATAAACCACGTGCCAACATTTGAGTCATAGCATTGTTAGAATTTCACATAAATTGGCTCTTCACTAAAACTTCCATAATTCTCAGATGGAAATTTTAGAGAACAACAACATGCTGAAGATAACGTGTGAGCCATAATTACTTTTTTAGTCAGCTTTTTAAAAATGTTTTTATTGATTTTAGAGAGAAAAGAAGGGAGAGGGGGAGAGAGAGAAAGAAACATTGATGTGACAGAAAGACATCTATTGGTTGGCTCCTATATGTGCCCCAACCAGGGGACTGAACCTGAAACCTGGGCATGTGCCCTGACCAGGAACTGAACCAGAGACCTTATGGTGCACAGGGTGATGCTCAACCAAGTGAGCCACACCTGCCAGGGCAAAAAATATACATAGATCATGTTTGTATAGCCCATGTTTACTGACCAGAACGTCAGGGAAAATTTTATTACTGTTTTTTATTTCTCCAAATCAAAACTGCTAAGTTCCTGCCTACAAGACTCATGGACATGTCCTGTTTCCTCCTTAATTATCAACTCCACTCCCCTGGATTTTCTCCCAACACAATCCCAGCTCATATCTGTTTCAATGCATGAAAAAAGTTGGTTGGGTTTCCATAGTAAAGAGGCAGAGCTCTGATGTCTAATTAACCTTCTTTGCTCATGTAGTCTCCGACCTTGCTGGTAAATGTGGGCTTCCTGAGGCCCAGGGTTGCCGAAGGTACATATTGTGAGGTTAGGGCTATTGCCCAGGCCTCTTGATTATTGTTAACAGACAACAATAGCTCAGCCTCTGAGCTCAAATTGTTCAAGTGTGCATCTTCCGGATTCTCAGGTGCCATTCCCTTATTCCTAGAACTTTCAATTTAGGTATCACATAGCCGCTCCCTCAAGGCAGCAGACACTGAAAAATCCTGTCTTAGAATGATTCTGAACTCAGCCTCCTAGGACCTAGAGTTCCTTTTCTGCCAAGGGATTCATCTTTTTCTACCCCAGGCATAGGAACTCCCCATCACCAAAGGCAGTTGCTATTTTCTGTCCTTCCCCCACCCCCACTCCCTTACCTGAATCCCATTGTTGGTCTGTCCCTTTACATGTTGCTACTAGCATGGAGCTATGCTACCCCTTTTAATTGCTCATCATCAAGATCTCCATTGTTATTGAAAATGCACTTTGTCATGAACTTCTCCATGCTCAGTTCTAAATAAAGTCAGTGTCCTCAGGCAGAGTTATGTAGATCTCAATTCTGCCTCTCTCCCTGGACCCAGGCCCCTACAACACTGTGCCATTGCCAGGGGCACAGAAAACAGCCACATTCTCACAGAGCAACATTTCTACTCCACAAATGGACCTTGACAATGGGAGGATGGCAGCCACTCATCTTTGTGGCTTACCTCTCTTAGCATGGAAACTCCGATTATGAGCAGGCTGGAGTGGGGCAGTGGGAGCCCAGTATTCTCGACCTACTATGCCTGGGGTAGAGCTGCCACCCTAGCAATGAGAGCTGGGTGCTGGGCAGAAGAGAAGCCAGTCCTCTTGGCCATGCTTGCTTGGAATGGAGCTTCTACAACATGGAGCTGGTGTGGGAGTGGAGAGATGAGTGATAATGATGGCCTAGCCCCTGGGATTAAGCTGTGGACCAGACAGAGATGTGGGGGGAGAGACTCTCCATCTTCATAGCCACACATTCCAGAGTAGAGCTGTGATAGCATGCGATAGGGAAGGTGAAAGATGAATGGGAGCAGGACCTTGCTCAAATGCAACAGATTCACACTCTTCTTACAGAGATTTCACTCTTTTTCTTGTCTCCATTTGCTGTATGTCCTCATGACATTTTCCAGACAATTTCAAAGGTTTTCACTCTTGTTTTTGTTTAATTGTTTTCATGTTCAATTGGGTCCACTGAGACGCTCACACAGTCACTTGGGCTGTCCTCAGACACGTTGTTTTTATGGTCCATATTACAATTTTATTTTTCTCTTTGACAAAAGAATTATATGAGAAAGAACTGGGTACTTTGTTTTGAAATTTACAAAAGATTGGATTTTTATTGTTTTACCTTTTAATTTCTCACATTGCTATTAATATTCAGTTTTATTTTATTGTGATTTAAATAATGTCTTTTTTCTGAAATTAACTTTAGATCTTTTCTGTCATTTAGTATATAATCATATTTGCTGTGTTTGGGGGGATAAAAACAAGAAACAAGTTGTCCAAGAAAGAATCAGTATGTCCAAATTGGAAGATTCTCACTGATAAACTGATCTGCATGCTTAGTTTCATCACAAACTAAGTTTAAGAAAATCTCAACATGGGTTAACTTTGCTATCAAATCCTCACCCTGAAGCAGGTCATCTATGAATGACACAGCATCAATTTTGTAGAAAACTTATGGTGTATTAAAGAGTGAAAGATAATTTTCTTTCTAGCCTTTATTATTATAACAGAGAAACACAAAATCACGGAGGAGGATGAGAAGAAGGGAAAAGCCATGCATTGACATGTAGCCTTTTGTAACAGCTGAATGATCACAACTGAGAATAGAAATGTGTTTGAGCAGCCATGTGTTATTATTTTCCTGTAATATACCAAAGGATATTACTTTCCAATGTGAACTGGTATTAAATATTTATATCCATTATTTCTAGTGGGACATTTATATGCTATACTATGAAATGAGAAAGAGATAGATCAAGGTAGTTACAATGGTGTTAATAAGCATAAAATTATGTAAATAATTATTTTCATTCAAAGAAGAAAAAGAAGAAGAAGCATCTCACAGAGCACTCAAATACTGTTTATCCTTCCTTAATTTTGTGGGTGATGAAAATGCATGGCCTTTGTTGGGATGAGAATCATTGTGTCCTTGAGAAGAGCATGGCAAGCGAGACTGGCAGCATTTACCTCTGACTATAACCAAAGTTCAGTGTACCATGTTTTGTTAAAGATGAAAAGTCACTGGGCCTAGAAACTTCATTGGCCCAATTGCCAAGGGAATAATATTCTCTTGAGCCAGAGGCATATAACTGAGATTAAGAAGGAGGGTGACCTGTTAGTTGACAGAGTAACTCTGGATGTGAAAGAGGAATTCTCAAGATTATATTTTGTTGCCCATCTAAAATACAGCTGAAGAAAAATGATTGTCATTTTGTCTCAAATATCTCAAAATGAGACAATGAAAGTTGAAGGAATTGCTAATTCATATAGTGAATATTGGAAGGAAAAAGTCTGAAATAAAATTGGCAGCTACAAAACCAGGCAGAAGGATAGCAGTTCAGAGCCTAGATTTTGAAGGTTCAACTATCTGAGTTAGTATCATGACTTCATCCCTTATTCACAGTGTGCTACAATAAAAAAAAGTTATAGAAATGTGTTCATATAAATTTCTTTATACAATTCTAGGAAAATGCTAATTACTGATGAATCATAATTGTCAACATCATCCTCATCACTATAATACTTCATCCACTCCTACTGAGACTCTCTTCTTAATTAATCAATCAATCAATCTAATTTTTAAAATGAGACGTTTAAAATATAAAGTAAGTATGTCCTAATAGAACTATATGTAAGGCAAGGATTTTAGACTCATATTAGGGCAGAATTATGATATCTATCCAGGAATCCTTCATAGTCATCATCTTGGAATGCATAACTTGGTCTAAACTTAAACACCTAGCTTTACAAAATGTCAGTGATAAATTGTAATTAAATATCTCTTAAAATTAAACAGTCCATGGTATATTTGACCACCCTCAGAGGGAACCAATAGCAAAGAAGAAGGGAGGGAGAATTCTCATTTCTTGGTTAAGGTTTTTCTCCCTAAACATGAAATGCAACAATAACTAAGGCCTTAAAATATATTTTAAAATATCATCATGTGATACCCTAGAGTTGCCTATAGAAATATAAACAAACAAACAAACAAACAAGTATATAAAAGTTATTTAGGAATAAGTTTACTTATCCTTAAAAACTAAGATTACACATTCTACATGAATTTTCTTCTTTCCACCAATGCTTGTTCTGTCTAGTGTTGGACACCATCCTTCCTTACCCTCCGGTCCACTTAAACAGGGTGATCTATTAAATCATGAAAACAGTACATGTGACAGGATCCTTACGGAACTCTCTGACTTAGTCTGTTTGTCCTGGCATTATCATTCTTGGGCTTCTAAGGGGTCAATGTGAAGACCAATTGGATTTGTGTTAAATCCCTTTTAAGATCTTCAGAGCCTGAAGAGGCCAAATAGGAAACTAGGGTCACCTGAGCTAAGCTGATTCAGTCACCTCCTTTAGATTATGGAACTGCCCAGTCTGCATAGTCTTCATCTTTATGATTGTCACTCCCTAGACTCAACTTGGTATGACCTCTGTATCTAGATACAAGAATTGAAGCCATACTGAGACACCAAGATAAAACAGATAGGAACTTCCACCAAAAATAGAAGGTAAGGAAATTTTTGCAAACCTGTTCCTTTTTTTTTTCACCCATGTTTTCAAATCCAGCGCATGGAGAGGGGTAGTAGATTACAATGAGGTATTTGGGGGAGATAGCTATTGCTTCCTTTTTCATATTCTATCAACCCCTTTGGGGAAAGGTTTTGGTAGATTCTCCATTCTCACATTAAATCTACTGAGGAATCAACAAAGAGACCAATGGAGAATATGCCATTTGTCTCCTATTGTTATGGAGATACTGGACTGGGGCTGGGTCCTGCTGAGGAATCTAACACAAGAGAGGTTTAGAGCTACAGTGTTCTGCTGCCTTGACTCATCGTGCAAATACAGAGGCTGGGAGTTAAGAGTGAGTATATGTTTCTCACTGACCATATGTGCAACACATAGGAGAGCTAGGAAGTCTGATGTGATATCTGAAAATTTGCATATTTAAAATGTGTCATAGGTAATCC
>NW_006285791.1:1023389-1025444 GCF_000327345.1 Myotis davidii
GTGTTATGTAAAATTATTTATTTATCTAAGATGCACCTACACTGAATTTATCTGAAAAATAAAAAAGTCGATACTAAGAAAAAAATTGTAAATGGAAGATTATAAGAGAGGGTTTCACGTGCCAGCAAAAGTTACTGGCATGCCATGTTTGGCATGTGTGCCAGGGGTTGCCCACCCCTGGCCTAGAACATAACTCCACATCTATGTGTTTCTTGCCATTCTTCCCTATGCTCTGTGCTCTACCCACACAATAGAGACAAGAACTCACTTTCTTTTTGTTAGGAAACCTAAATTCCAGATACATAAAAAAAAAATGGCCATCACAGTATTTCTTGTAAAAGTCGATTAAATGATAATTTCATGCCTAATAAATATGCAAACTTTATCAGGCAAAGCAGATCTACTGATGTGATATTTGCCTTTTGAGATTAGCTAGCTGGCTTATTTGCTCTGACACCATAATTTGAAAGTTGTTAACCAGTAAAAAAAATGTTTATATATAATTCACGTAAAATGGGACACCAGCAACAGAATTATAGGGACACTACATAATCATAGCTGCCCCTTTTAGAATGCAAATCAGGCAGTGATGTATAGCCAAGGTCAAAACGTAAGACTCTAAAGGTCAAAAGAACAGGTTTAAAGGTCTGGAGTCAGAGAGGATAGAGATGACCATGGTATCCATGGAGGTGGAATTCACCAGTCATATGAACCTCCACTTCTAACACTCCTCAGGACAGCATGATTTACAATGGTACGTTGAGTTCTCATGCTAGTCATAACAGTTATGACTTAGCAAATTTAGAAAGCCTAGCCAAGCACAGCCTCCCTCTTCTCTCTTGCCATGCTTCTATGATCTCATTTTAGGCTTCTCTTTACAAGAGTGCACTTACAATAATTCAAATCAGCAGGTAATCCACATGTAAAATAAAACATCTGAGTCTGAGATCTAAGATGATTTCTTTTTTAAAAGGGCAAAAAGGAAAACTCCACAGTCCTGTCATCCCTCTGTTAATGAGCGCTGAGTTCACAGCTCCAGGTTCTAAAGACCTCATTTAGATGCGGCAGCAAGAACTGGGCTGTATTAAAGGTCTGAAACATGAACAATAATTAAGAAGGCTCAGTGCCAACTCCTTTTCATCTTTAACTGCTGCTTACCGTTCATACACAACAAATACTAAAAGGTCATCAAAACTCATTTTATAATGAGTGCATTATTTGTGCTTCCAACATTTTTCCTTTAAAACAAAGGTAGCAATAAGGGCTGAGAACAGGATTTGGCCACAGGGAGTAGGAATAGCCTGAGGAGGCCCAAATGCAGGCTGCACAGTGGAGTGTATGCTCTGAAAATCTTTTTAGAATCACACCCTACACATCATTTAGAGGTAATGTTCTTACTAAGAGGAATCAGGAGACAATGTTTATTATCTCCCACTTCAGCCACTTTCTACCTGTGAAAACTTGAAAAAGTATCTTCTTAGAGCCTTGATTTTCTCATCTATAAAATGGGAGGAGGAAAATGTTCAGTAATCTTTGCCCTAGTATTTTCCTCCTAGGATTATTACGTTGATCAAGTGATGAAATCATATGAAATTGTTTAAGAGAGTTATAGACTACACTAACAGGTAATGTGTAATATTCCTATTATTTAACCCTTCTCTAATTTTCATGTTTGTTCTCATAAAAAATGATTTTTATTCCCTTGTAGGGAATCTCTTTGAGAGTCTTCAGTAGAGGAGAGGACTTGGGCTGGTTCGCCCATAACCTTCTTGTGACTAATGAAGAACATCTGTGAAATCTCTTCTATGTGGAAAGTTACCAGTGACTAGTCAGTAAAAGTGAGCTGAGTATTATGAAGTTACATTTTTGGGGGTTTTCTATAAAAATCCTATCTAATAATAGACAAATATGGTAATTAACCATACCTCTGACATGCTTCCCATTGGCTAATCAGGGCAATATGCAAATTAACTACCAACCAAGATGGTGGCCGGCAGTCAGACAGCTGAAGCGAACAGGAGGCTTGCTTGCTCCAGTGAAGGAGGAAGACAAGGT
>NW_006285791.1:1027116-1028348 GCF_000327345.1 Myotis davidii
TGCTTCCAGCAAATCCTGAGAATGAAAAATCGCCACAAGAATATAAAGCATGCACACCACTGTCCTATCATAAGCACTGCAATCAAACTGACTGCTCAGCAACCCACAGAGAAGTCAAATACGCACTTCAGAGAGACATCTTTGGTCATGCCTCCAAGCAGGCAAATGAACCAGACTGCCTGACATTTTCCATACACCTTCCACTTTGGTGTCTTTTCCAGTGCTTCTTTCTCTAGATAGACTTCCTTACATTCTCTTCTCGAGGAGTCCACATCCTACCCACAATGTAAGGACTATCTCTTTTCCATATACTCCATCTAAGTCTTAATAAATAAACATATAATTAAACTAACTTTCTACTCAATAATTATAGCAATAACTGCTATGGTCTGAATGTTTGATCCTCTCAAAATTCATGTGTGGAAATCCTAATGCTAATGTGATGTTATTAAGAGGTGGGGCCTTTGGGAGGTGCTTAGGTCATGAAAGCGGGAACTTCATAAATGGAATTAATTATTTTATAAGAGACCTCACTAAGCTCCCCTAGCCTCTTCCTCCATGTGAAGACACAAGAAGCCAGAAACCTGGAATAGGGTCCTCACCCAACCATGCTGGCACCCTGATCTCAGACATCCAGCCTCCAGAACTGTGAGAGATTTCTGCTGTTTATCAGCTACCCAGTCTGTAGAATATTATTATAGCAGTGCCCAAATGGAGTAAAGCAATAACCAAAACAGTAGTACTAACAAAAGTTCATTTTTTAGTTTCTGGCATGTTCTGGCATTTTATGCTATCTATAGCAATCCTCACAATTCCCTAAACCAGCAAGTTTATAATCCTCTTGTTACAGGAAAGGAAATTGAAGCCATGGAAAGTTAAGTAACTTGCCTTAGATAAAGTTGTATACAGCAGAATTAGGTCTGTCTGACTCCAAACCTCATGTTCCTTCAAGGGTGCCACACTGACTACACAGATAATGTCTGAGTAGGAAACAAAGTCTTGAGCTGTAAATGGGCAAGCCTATTCTTAACTTGGAAATACCAAGTAGGTTTGGGCCCTTTAGTCTTATTAAAAGGGGTTTTAAAAAAATACTGCAAATCACATACACTATCACTGCATTAACCAAATAGTTTATTATAATATATTACAAGTATATCTTATAAGTTGATGTTTCACGTTGCCCATCAATTCATAATCATACAAAAAATTATTTGATCCGTGTCTTGATCCTG
>NW_006285791.1:1028435-1031523 GCF_000327345.1 Myotis davidii
TTTTTTAATAGAATTATTTTAATTTTTATCTGAGGTTTGTTTTTGTTTGTAAAATAACCTGTGGAGTTCTATTATCTCTCTCAATGACTGCTTTCTCATTACCCGCCCCCTACATTTTACCCTCCATGTAGTGCACATTTTTTCTATTCTTTTTTCAAAAGAGAAAGAAAGTGACACTTCCACTGCTGCTCCCACGGCTCTTGATGCCTCCACTGCATGCGCACATATTCCTCTCCATCTTGCATGGTTCATGCTAGGATGCTGGCTCAGCTGCAGCTGCCTGTCACCAAGTTTCCTCTGGTAACCACTTTCCCCAGTTCTTTTACAAAAAAAAAAATGAATCCAGGAAGCAGCACTAAAAGCATTCCCTTGGAGCGTGGAGTCGGTTCTGATGTTCACCTTTTAATCAACTCTGTGAACAATATAACTCTCTATTCATTTTCCCTTGAGAAATCATGTTATTTTAGAGAGAAACAACTGGTTTTCTGGCAGAGGACTTCTTGGACCATTCTTCCAAAAAATGAAACAAATCCAGATTCTTATTTGTGTCCTAATATTATCTCACAGTGGTTCCCAAACTGTCCTGGAAATGTGTTGATGAGTCATTTCTGAGGATGTAGCACTGATCTTTAACTCTTTGCTACCAAATTATGTGTTATGAAAAGTCATGTTAGCCAAACTTCAGGTAAATAAAAAAACTTCCTAAAATGTTAGGAAATTGCAAAGATGCTGATCTGAATACAATGGACTGAAATTAAGTTAATTTGAAATGTATTATACATTAACCATCAATAAATACAGCCTGATTTATTACTACATAACCAATGTTCATAATGGAAAATGTGCTTACATCTTCAGGAATTTGAAAACTAAATCTGTGGTATAATAATAAACATACTACAAAAAACACACCATAAAAAAGAGCTAAGGAACAAACTCAATGAAATGAAAGAACAAATTAGACCTCCAATTCAGGTAATAGATTATTCAAGTATGTACTGTTAGAATAAACCACGCAATACAAGTTTAGAGGAGATAATAGTAGATCTTATCATCTAGATCTTGGTTAAGCACAGAGATGTGATTGATACAGACAGACCTTCCCTATTTTGGATGATTAAAAACAATTTTGAGGCTCAGTGAACAACATGAATAACTCCACAAAGGGGAATATTATTTTGAATACAATAAAGGATTCAATGAATTGTTCACTGGTTTTTGACAAAACATCATTTTTGATGATTAGTGGAGCATGAGCTATGCATGAAAAAGAAAAAACTTTACCTAATTCACCCAAAATATCATGTTCCCCAGACATTTATTGCTTCATATCACATTAAAGCAAAGAAAGTATTGTTTGAAAGATCCTTTTGCTTGAAAATTGCCATTCAACTTGTTAGAATAATCAATGTTAATTCTGAAAACACACACACACACAAAAAAAAAACCCACCTTTCTGAAAACAGGTTCACATTAAGAAGAAAATAATGCAGAATTTTGAAATCAGTTGTTTCAACTCCAAATATGTTAGTTGAGCAACATTCTATAGTAGAGGACATCTTTTTTTCCATTTGGAAAGTGTTAGTTTTCCTAATGATGATTTAACAATCAACACCTTATTCTTTGAGTAGAAAGTGTTTAATGCAGGGCTTTGCATAGCTTCACTTTTCTCAACTGCACAGTATTACACCTGAGTCATTTGAATTGCAGCTGGGAAAGAAGAAATCAGTTGGATTCCTCAATTAATTCTGTGTGTGCTTGGCTTCCCAAGGAAAACTAATGCTCTTCCAGCTTATCTATGTAAAGGCCAGTCAACACTCCACATTGTGCTCAACACTGCATGCCGAGAAAAATAGAACTTGTGAGTATTAACAAATAAGAAAACCCTATCAAACAGTTGTCTGATAGTTTCAAAGAAACATTTTTGAGATATTAAAAAACTCCATGACATATTTTAAGAAACTTGATGGACCCACTCATTGTCAGTTGAATCCTGGATCTCACCTCTGCTGCTACAATCACGTGGTCTACAAATTCTCTGTTAAAAGCTATACTTTATATTTGAGAACCCAAAGGTCTAGAATAAATTTTAAAATTTAAAAATATTTTTAGGGCTGAGAAAACTTTCTTTTAAAACAAACACTAGGGAGGATTTTCTAGAATAAGGCAACATTTTAAATACCTGGAGGATGTAATAAAAATTTTAAATGTGCTTAACCCAAATCGTCTACGTTTGTAAACATCAGATGCCACTGTGGAGGTTAGCTAGTCTAACATGAAAATTGTCATTATATCTACATCAGAAAAAAGCTTTAAACAAATTTTCTCAGTGAAACTACTTAAATTTCAATCTTATTGTCATTGTCATTTTTTACTATACATTAAAAAATAAAAGTAATATTTTACCAATGCTTAGAATTTCTTTACCATGAGGTACTTCTGAATGAAAGAAAACATACTTTATAGTAATATAATTAGCCAAAAATTATTATTCTCTCCCTTTAAAAATCATAATCCTATGCAATCTACATTTCTCATTAATTTAATGAAAGCACCAAAGGTCAGGAGGCAAATACTAACTTCTAAAAAATCTGGCGTGTCAAAAATTATTGATTTCTTATCCCCAAAACAAAAATACTCTCTAGATAATAAATTTTAAACACATTAACAAAGAAAAAAAGGAATTAACCTCTGAAAACTTACTTATCTTTTAATTACATAGTTGCAAGGAAGCCATGAAATGCTTTCTCAATGAGAAGTCACCAGATTCATGGCAGAGGCGTCAGGCCTGGGCAGGGGACCCTCATTTCCCCCCATCACTGGTTCTGCCCCCAGCCCAGGCCTGATGCTTCTGGTCCAGGCATCAGGCCTGGGCAGGGGACCCCCAGACCCCTCTGATTGCTGGCTCCGCCCCCCACCCAGGCCTGATGCCTCGGCCAGAGGAGTTGACCCTCATCACCATCCGATCGCTGATCACCGGATCGGTCCCTTGACCAGGCCTGAGGCCTCCGGCAGAGGTGTCAGGCTTGGTCAGGGGACTCCCAGCTCACCGCGGTTGCAGGCTCCGCCCCTGCCCAGGTCTAACCCC
>NW_006285791.1:1031867-1069305 GCF_000327345.1 Myotis davidii
GATCACTGTCAGTGGCAGGGGGCTTCTTCCTGCTTTCCCTTTCGCCTCCCTGCATTGTGCCTACATATGCAAATTAACCGCCATTTTGTTGTCAGTTAACTGCCATCTGAGTTGGCAGTTAATTTGCATATAGCCCTGATTGGCCAATGAAAAGGGTATCGTAGTACGACAATTACCATTTTTCTCTTTTATTATATAGGATATCACTTATGTATGTTTATTGTACCCTATTAGTCTGCATTATGTTGCCTTAAATAGCTAAACATCTCAAAAACCTATTATAGAATTGTCTTAACCCATTATCTAAACGAATCAAGCTCATTATTAATTGTTCTTATGCTTTATTTGCAAAAAATACGCAGATAGGCTTTGTAAAATATTTGTTAGCTCCTCACATGATTTCATGAACATAGTTTCCAATAAAACATAGTGTACTGACTTTCAAAAGCTGTCAGAAAAATATTCATAGACACTAGAGGCATTAGATTATTTCTTCCCTTTATCATTATCTTATGCCCAGCTAAGATGAAGAGATATTAGAATTGCTACTCCACCACAGTGTATTAGGTTTAAGTATTAACAGTGAAAGATCTGAGCTCTGACACATTCTGAGAAATCCATAAATACTGCTCTAACAGTAAGTTGGTACATGAGGAAACTATAAATGCATGGTTCTATACTATGTAGATTATTCAAATGAGAAATATATCAAGCTTACATAGGTTCATTCTTATGAGAAGCACAGCAGACGTAAGAATATTTGGAGTCATATTCTCCCAGTGTATAAGATAGTCACTAAAGACCAATAAAGACTTTAGAAATTGCATTATCTAAGTGGGGTTATTAGGATGGCACTGAATACACTGCAGCCATAATATTCCAAGAGTTCTGTGATGTACTGAAACAGTTAATGCATCTTTTACATGTGTTTTTGTTTTGTTTCAAACAAGATATATTTTATAAACCAGGAGAATCCAATAAACTCCTTATGTAACAACTTTTACATTATCCAAACCCTCTTCGAGAGTGGTAGCTATTAACAGTACTATTTTTCTTGTCTTATATTCTCTATTGAATTTAATTAAAATTCACTAATGTTTCTTAAATTTTACTTTTAATTTTATAATCATTTTCAGTTATTCAAATACCTAGTCTCTATTTTTCTCTGTCTCTAAAATGACTGAGGACACCTTTTTTAAAGCAGTAACATTAAATGTTATGAGACTAATACATGACAAAACAAATATCTTATTTAAGAAGTTATACTTAACAGAGTCATTTCTATAGAATGATATTTTCCTTAATATATATGTAGTGGGAAATTTAATTGCCTACAATGGTGTTGGCTAAAGTGAAGTAGTAAACGAGGCCTGGCCCACAATCTGACTCTTGGCGAACCTGGTAAAGCTGAACAATGAATTTAACTAATCAATATCCCTAAGCTAAATAAAGGACAATTCTTAGAAACATTAGTCTTGACATTAACGTGGTATTTATCCCTAAGAATCTGAGCAGGAATTTTTTTAATACTTTCAATAATTGAATGGTCTTTGCTTTAGACATATTTTAAAAGAGAACCAGAGCATAAAGCAAGAGAAGAGCCTTTCTCCTGGTGTGTGTGTGTGTGTGTGTGCGCGCACGCGTTCACAACAGTCATAAAGTTGTTAGAAATTGTCAGGTTGGATAACAGACAAACTGAATTTGGCAATGACTCTCTTTTTACTATGCTTGGACATTTTTAGTTGAAGCGACTATGATTCATAAAAAAATCATTTTTGTGGAACTTATGAGATAAAAATGTCTAGAGAGAATGTAAAAACAGACACAGATAAACTTTATAAAGAACCTTGAAACTCATGAAAATATATTTTTGTTTGCCCTTGATCATTTTGGAAGATTCATCACTATGAAACTAATTTTGATAGATGAGATAAAGTTATCTAAGTTCATTATTGTTTATTGCTGTAAGTCTAATTAAAAAAAAAACTGGCAAGTTTACTCCATAACACCTAATAATATATTTAATTTATTTAAAAATTGCATTTTACAAAGCAGATTCCTTTTTCTGCAAAATAGCCTAAAAACTTTATGCAAAGCAGCCTAAAAACTTTATGCAAAGTTTATTTTATGACAGTTAAGAAAGCAGACCAACAACTGTAAACCTACTTTTGTCCACCCCTTATACAAGCAACATAGCTATGTAAAAATATATTCATATATAACTGTTAATAAATATACAATGTATAATATAATTATATAACATAGTCCACTTTCATTCAGTTCACTAAAGTATAGATTTCTAAGCCAAATGTAACGTTCAGAAATAAATTATTTTGCTAACTTTTATAATTTCAGGAAACAGAAAACTTTAGCAATCTTGACTTTATGAAACAGAATAGATAATATTTTAAAGTTAGAACATCTTAATAGCCTCAATTCACATATATTATACTGATTTTAAAAAATGCTCAAGGTCAGAAAGAGTTTACACATTATAAAAGTCACACAGGTTGTGATAGATCCAGGAGTAGATGTAAGATCAACCACTCATTTACTCCTCAAATGTGACCGTTAATGAATCAGACACTGGTCTCATGGAATGTACATTCTAACAAGGAAAGACAGAAAATAAAAGAGAGACAAAAAGAAAGCAAATTACATGCTATGTTAAGTAGTGATAAGAGAAAGATCAAATGACAAAGGGGGGGGGGAGAAGAGAGAAGCATAACTAGAAGCAAAACATAGAGAAATCAAGAACGGAGTTGGTTTTTTTAAAACAAAACATTATAACTTTCTCAAAAATATTTGAAAAGTTAAAACTATGAAATATGAACAGGATATTATGAAAAAGGATTAATTAGTGAAGAAGAAAGTATTATTAAAAGATTTTTAAAAGTCAAATAGGGAGAGAGAAATGAAAAATATGAGAAAAGCTAAGGCATATTGAGGCTCTAGTTCAAATTATTCAGTATCCTGTAAAATGGGAAAAAGGAAATGAGTAAGAGAAAATTATCAAAACCATTGCAAAGAATTTCTCAGAACTAAAAGATAGTTTTCATATTGAAAAGCCCTATTACACGATATGCACAATAAATTAAAATAGACCTACATGTAGAAACTTGTTTTTAAAATTGAATAAACCACTCATAAAGGTAAGTTCTAAGAAAATATTCTAAATAGGAAAACATATTCAAGAAAATTGAGAAAAAATATCACAGGACATCTACAAAGAATGTTAATACAACTAGCATCAGAATTCTCATCACCAGCATCAGATTCTGGAAAACAATATAAAAAGTCCTTTAAAAATTATGAACTCGCCCTTATCGGTTTGGCTCAGTGGATAGAGGGTCAGCCTGTGGAATGAAAGGTCCCAGGTTCAATTACGGCCAAGGGCATGTACCTTGGTTGCGGGCACATCCCCAGTAGGGGGTGTGCAGGAGGCAGCTGATTGATGTTTCTCTCTCATCGATGTTTTTAACTCTCTATCCCTCTCCCTTCCTCTCTGTAAAAAAAATCAATAAAACATTTTTTTAAAAAAAACTCAAAAGAGAATAAAATTTAAAAAAAATTATGAACTAAAACTTGCTTGTAACCTATAACATTGTATATCCAAACAACTATTAAATTTAATAAGGAAAGCAGGTGTTTCCATGCACAAAAACTCAGAAAATTTACCTCATAGATGCCCCTTCTTAGAAGATAAACTCCAAGTAAAAATGAATAAGCCAGGAAATGGATGTCGAGATGGCTCCAATGCAGGAGTGCGGTGAATGAAAATCTCAGCATGACAGCTATGCCATGGTCTAGAAAGGACCTTCCGGACTGGCACAAAACAAACAAACAATAAAGCACCTCTGGGAGAAAGGCTTCTAGGGGGATAAGGGACTTAGTCACTAAAAGATATTATTGAGAACTCAGAAAAAAATTAAGCAGAAAAGGCAAATTGTGGAAGACAGAAAGTGCAATTAGAAACTGGAGAACGAAAAAAG
Organism: Myotis davidii; assembly: GCF_000327345.1. Lineage (NCBI taxonomy): Eukaryota > Metazoa > Chordata > Mammalia > Chiroptera > Vespertilionidae > Myotis > Myotis davidii. The sequence goes on from NW_006285791.1 coordinate 1,035,860, forward strand.
AGATATGCAAGACATTCATGGTTCAAATACAAAATACAAAGCAAAATAAAAAATGTTACATTGTTTTAAGTATTTGATGATATGAAAGAAAGGAAAATATTATTGAGGATTTATGGCCTAATCGTTCTCATATTCAATATGTAGAGAAGGAAATGATATCCCAACATACTACTTAGGCTGAACTTATACAATATTTATAAGGTTTGAAATCATACTTAAACACTATTTGACATTCCTCCCATCATTAGGTGAGATCTATGTCCCCTATCCTAGCCTTGATCCTGGGTCAAACATTGCGACTCCTAATAAACCAAGAGAATGAGGAAGATATGGCACTGAGTCATCTCTGAGGCTAGGATATAAAAGAGCGCACAACTTTCTTCTCATTCTCTTTGGATACTTACCTTTGGAGACTTGAGCCACCACATAAAGAGTCCAAGTATTCTTAAGCTGCCATGCTGTGAGGAAGCCCAAGCCACATGGAGAGACTAAGTCTAGATGCTCTGACTGACAGTCTCAGCTGAGATCACAGCATCATCTAGCATAAACCTCCAGATGTCTGTGTAGTAACATCTTTGAAATGACTCCACTTCCAGTCACCTAATTATTGAAATCACCAAAGAAACTCTACATGAGATCACTCAACTGAAACGTGTCAGTCTTTGAGTCTGTTAAACTGAGACCCCAGACATTTGCGGTGCAGAAACAAGTTGTCCCTACAGGGCGATGGCTGAATTTCTAACAATGGAGTCTGTGAGATTAATAAAATTCTTATTTTATGCTACTATGTTTCTGGATGGTTTTTATGCAGCAATGGGTAACTGGTATACTGTATCTGATTTAAGCTGATTAAATATGTTTACAAAATTGAACTGGAAAATAATAGCAAACTATAAATATCAAACATTGGAAAAAGGGGAGAGGATAATGGACCAGTGTAGGTGAGCTAAAACTTTATTTTATACTAGAGGCCCAATGCACGAAATTTATGCACTGGGGGGGGGGTTGTCCCTCAGCCCAGCCTACACCCTCTCCAATCTGGGACCCTTCAGGGGTCCCTTTCACAATCCAGAGCTGCTGGCTCCCAATTGTTCGCCTGCTTACCTGCCTGATTGCCCCTAACTGCTTCTGCCTGCCAGCCTGATAACCCCCTAGCCACTCCCCTGCCAGCCTGATGGATGCCTAACTGCTCCCCTGCCAACCCAATCACCCCCAACTGCCCTCCCTTGCTGGCCTGATTGCCCACAACTGTCCTCCCCTGCCAGTCATCTTCTGGCTGTGGGCACTGCCATCTTTGAAGGTGGGGCAATTAGCATATTCCCTCCTATTGGCTGTGGGCGCTGCCATCTTTGCGACAGTATGAGGGTCAATTAGCATATTCCCTCTTTATTAGATAGGACTAGAGGCCCAGTGAATGACATTTATGCACTGGGGGAGGGAGGGCCCTCAGCCCGGCCTGCACCCTCTCAGTCTTTAGCGCTGCTGCAGAGGCAGGAGAGTCTCCCACCACCACCACTGCTTTCGCCAACCATGAGTCCAGCTTCCTACTGAGTGGCGCTCTCCCTATGGGAGCACACTGACCACCAGGGGGCAGGCAGCTCCTGCATTGAGCATCTGCCCCCTGAGGGGTCAGTGCACATTATAGCAATCAGTTGTTCTGCTGTTTGGTCAATTTGCATATTAGCTTTTTATTATATAGGATATTTGGAAATTGTTAGATAAAGTTGATATAAAACATGTGTGCTATGGAAATTACCTAAAGGAAATCTAAAATAGAAGCAATTTTAAAAAGTCTCCCTCTGCAGAAATAGTTCATATTCATCATGTTCTTCTGTTTTATTTTGTTACCAAGTATAATGTATTATTTGAATAAAAGTTATTTGAAAAATTACAAATTCTTATTAGTTTTTCTAATTTTGATTCACGATCTCCAAATGCCAAAAATAAATTTAAAATTTTAATGCAGCAAGATGTTATATTTTTTCTTATCAAATTATCCAATTAGAAAATTATTATCTTTATCAATATTGTAGAGAGTGCAATTAGGTCAATGTTCTTATATGCTGTTGATGCAAATGGTACTTTATAAAAAGCAATCAGTCTTGGAAGAAACCCATTCATATATTCAAGCTTACAAATAAATTTTCATGCTCAGAGATGTTCATTTCAGCATTAACTATTTGGGAAAAGTTATCAATGCTGAGCAGTCATGCTTGCTTGTGGAATTGGTGGGACAGAACTGATAAGATGCTTATTTGAATGTGGGTTGAGGAGATTCCTGGGACAATATGAATGCTCCTTTTACTGCTGATGTTCAAACAGATCTTAAGAGGCCCATTAAATTAATGGCATAGGCTGCAAAATTATTATACATCAGGGGTAAGAAATTCCTTGAAAATAATTCCCATAATTACACATCTGAACTCCCTGTATACAAAATAAATTAGAATTCATTTCAAGGCAGTGGACATAAAACAATTTTGTCAGAAATTATAGTATAGTTTTATGACTCTTTGAATAAAGAGTAAGACAAAGGACAGATAGAATTTATTTTCTCACTTTTTCTCATGCTGCTCCTGACTTAGGGTCAGTGGAGGGTGTAGCTCTTCATTCTATCAACTGCACCAAGTTTTCATAGAGATTTGGCAATGAATGAGCATAATAGGCCAGGTATTCCCAGCAGAAATCAGTGTATTCATAAGCATATGTAAGTCACACCTGAGGACACCTAGAAATATTTTGGGGAAATAAATAATTTCCTTGGTTCTACTCCAAATCTGTTCATGCAGGAAGTTAAACAGATGTAAGCAAGAACAAGGGAAGTTAAAAGTGTGTATCACAAATATTGAAAAGAATTTAAAACTATCACTCATTTGTGGAATATAATGAACAACATAAACTGATGAACAAAAACAGATCCAGAGACAGAGAAGCATCGATCAGACCATCAAACCTCAGAGGAAAGGTAGGGGAGGGTGGGAGGAAGGGGGAGAGATCAACCAAAGGACTTTTATGCATGCATATAAGCATAACCAATGAACACAGACACTAGGGAGGTGAGGGCATGAGCGGGGCAGTGGGGAAGGGCAATGGAGGGAAAAAGACACATATGTAATACCTTAATCAATAAAGAATAAAATAAAATAAAAATAATTAAAAATAATAATTAAAATATTATGAGTGTCATTAATTATGGTATAGTTCATTTTGAAATAGCAATGGTTGCCAAAAGTAAAATAAATGCTTATATAATACAGCAAAAAGAAACGAAAATGATCCTAAAGTTTATAGGGAGAGACAAAAGATATAGAATAGCTAAACAGAATTGAAAAAGAACAAAGCTGGAAAACTAATGCTACCTGACTTCAAGACTTACTAGGAAGCTACGGTAATCAACAAAGTATGGTACTAGTGAAAGAACAGATAGAACAATGGAACAGAATAGAGAATGTAGAAATAGAAATACATAAATATAGTCAGTTGATCTTTGACAAAGATGCAAAGGCAATACAATATGGAAGAGACAGTTTTTTAAACAAATGGAGTAGGAATAACTGGGCATCCACATGTAAAAAAAAAAGAAAAAAAGAAATCTAGACAGACCTGACACTCTTCACAAAATTAACTAAAAATGGATAGTAAACTTAAATGTAAAACACAAAACTATAAACTTTTAGAAGATAACACAGGAGAAAAACTACTGATCTTGGGAATGTTGATGACTTTTTAGATACAACACCAAATATATTATTCATGACAAAAAGAACTGATAAGCTGGAATTAAGTTAAAAGCTTCTGATGTGCAATAAACAATATCAAGAGAATGAAAAGACAAGCTACAGACTAGAATAAAATATTTGCAAAAGGCCCATATTTAATAAGGGCCTCTTTTCCAAAGTATACAGAGAAATTTTACATTCAAAAATAAGAAAATAAACCACCTGATTAAAAATTGGACCAAAGACCCTAACAGATATAAAGAAGATATACAAATGGCAAATCCTATATAATAAAAGCCTAATATGCAAATCAACCAAACAGAGGAATGACAGGTGGAATGACTGGTTGCTATGATGTGCACTGACCACCAGGGGGCAGATGGTCAATGCAAGAGCTGCCCCAGGCCACAGGCCCCAGGCCAGCTAAGGCGGGGGCCAGCAAGGCCCCCGCCCTACCGATTGCCCCACTGGTTGCCCCACAGATTGCCCCTGGGACCCTCGGGACCCTACCCATGCACGAATTTCATGCACCAGGACTCTAGTAAGCATATAAAAAGAATCTCCAAATAATGTATCCTGAAGGAAATACAAATTAAAAACAAACAAAAAAATAGTTAGATACCATCACACACTCATTAGAATAACCAAAATTCAAAAAAAAAATCAGCAATAGTAAATGCTGGCAATGTTGTGGAGCAACAGAAATTCTCATTTTCTGCTGGTGGGAATGCAAAATGGTAGAGCCATTTTGAAGACAGTTTGGCAGTTTCTTACAAAATGAAACATACTTTTACCATACAATCCAGCCAACACCTGGGCTACTTGGTATTTATTTAAAAAAGCTGAAGACTTATGTCCACACAAAAATCTGCACATGGATATTTATAGCAGCTTTATTCTAATGCCAGGACATCAAAACACCTAGATGTCCTTCAGTGGGTAAGTGGATAACTAAGCTGTGGTGTATCCAGACAATGAAACATTACTTAGCACTAAACAGAAATGAGCTCTCGATCCATGAAGACAGAGAGGGACTTCAAATGCATATGACTAAGTGAAAGCATACAATCCAAAATATCTATATACTGCATGATTATAACTATGTCACATTCTGGAAAAAAACTATGGAGACAGTGAAAAGATCAGTGGTTACCAGAGGGAGAGATGAATAGGTGGAGCACAAAGGATTTTCATGGCAGTGAAAATACTCTGTAGGATACTACGAAGTTGAATACATGTCATATACATTTGTCCAAACCCACCAAGAGTAAAATACCAAGAGTGAACCTTAATGTAAACTAGGGGCTTTGAGTAATAATGGTGCACTGACTGGCAAATGTCCCACTCTGTTGGAGAACGTTGATAATGGCAAAGGCTATTGTGATTCGCTTCATGGTGCTTCACAGATTTTGTTTGTTTGTTTTTCACAAATTGTAGGTGAGACCCTCCACCAGCAAAAAGATTAAGATTTGCTTTATTGCAGTGGTCTGGAGCTGGACCCACAATATCTTCAAGGTCATATTGGAGACAAGGGTATAAAGAAAATATTAAATTAAAATGAAAACTTAAGTTAAATATGGCATGTGTAAAAGTGCAGTTTAATTCTTGGCCATTGCTCAAGCTAACACCACAGGTGAGCAGAGGTCCTCTACTCATCAAGAAGACTGGAAATTACCAAACTAGAAAAATATCCAATTAGTCAATATTGTGAAGGGTGCAATTACGCCAGTGTTCTCCTTTGTGGTTGAAGCAAATGCACCTTGGTAAAAAGCAACCTGTCATCAGTGCAGAAAGAAAGTCTGAGCACTGGAGGATCAACATCAACAAGCAAATGCCCCGGCCCAGATGTGATACACATGCCTCCACTCAGAACTCATTGTCCTGGAACTAGTGACACAGACGCACACAACACAAGTAGGCCAGGCAGTATAATCCTGCCTTGTCCCCACAAAGCTGACTGATAAGCAGGAAATATAAAGGAAAAATTTTATGTAAGTAAACTTTAAGGACCTTATCATTAGATTCATGTGATATAATCCTTCCTCTCTTCTTCTGTCTCCTCTATTCTCCACTTATCTTCCTCCCGCACCTCTTTGCCTCTCCCCTTTCTTCCTCCTTCCCTTCTTCCCTCCATTTCTATTATTACTATTGATAACCACAATATAACCAGAAGATATTATGATTATTTATATAACAGAAGCCTTTACCTTTTTAATTAAATGAACTTCATGTTGACCCTATTTAGTGATTCTTCCCACTGTCAACTGAAGCTGCGTTCCATCATTCTTTAGTTGAGAAATGGGAGCTGAATGTCACTACTGACAGCAGAATGACACCCTCAAAGTGCAGTTAAAGTTCTCATGGTTGCTATGTGACATTTTTTAAAAAGGGAACTTAAAAGATATATTATCGGACATGACAAAGTTATCCCTACCTCCTGTCTTCTGTCTCTATCTTTCATTCTACAAAGTACTGCAAAATTAATCTTCTTAAAGCATAGTTCTGATCATGTCATCACTGTATTGAATATATTTCAACCATTCCACATTCCCTACAGAATAAATTTTTAATCAGGGAAGATAGATAAATGTATTTATTGTGGCAAAAAATCAGAAGACATGAGGTATCAATAGTGTTGGAAAATATCATGGTTGATTCTTTGTTTAAATGTATTTTCTATTATAATTGACAATTTATATTAGTTTCAGGTGTACAACAAAGTAATTAGACATGTATATACCTTAACATTGTAGCAGAGATACCTATATGGCTACCAGCAATTCCCAGTTTATATCCTGTTCTCTAGAACTGCAAGTGCAGTTCTGGCTTTGGGCCAGAACCTGTTTCCCTGCACCTGGCATTGCTCCTAGGAGAAGGCACCTTAGCACTGTGACTAAGGGGGGAAGCATTAAAGAGGATTGAGGTTGGTTGATAGGTGATGTGTAGCATAAGCCAGCTAGACCCCTTACTGAGAAGCCTATGATGAGAGGCCCCTGGGATCCAACTATTTCTCATCACAGGTTTCCTAAAACAGCCCAAGATCACCCAGCTGGTGTGGCTCAGTGATTGAGCGCTGACCTAGGAATTAGGAAATCACTGTTCAATTCCATCAGGACATATGCCCTAGTTGTGGGTTCGATCCCCAGTAGGGGCCTTTCAGGAGACAGCAGATCACTGATTCCCTTTCATCATTGATGTTTCTATCTCTTTCTCTCCCTCTCCCTTCCTCTCTGAACTCAATAAAAATGTATTTTAAAAATTAAAAACTTTTTAAAAGAATTAAGTAAGAAAATTAGTGCAGAATGTTGAACACAGTGCCTGACTGTTAAGCCCACAATAAAAAGGTGGCGATTCTCATAGTAAGGTCACAGGAGCAAAAGACAAAGCTCCTGCATGCTGCTATAGCTCTCTGAAATCAATAAAAATATATTAAAAAACAAAAACACAACCTCTCAACATCCCATCAGATTGGGTTCCTCTGGGAATAGTGTTGGTGGCAGCAGCAGTGCCTTGGTCCTGATTCCATCATCTCTAGGCAGCCCAACATGCTCAGCACTTCCCAGTCCATTCTCTCTGTGCTCAGAGCATCCCAGCCCATCCTCTCCCTGTCCCTCAAATAGGAGCCACACTTATTCCCTACTCAGGCCCAAAGCCAGGTAGCCACTTAGCTCACCCTGTGGGCTCCAATTGCATCCTGTTTGCCTTCCTTGGAAATCCCACACTCTACCTAGTACAAAGGCCAGACCTCTCTTTGAATAATTCTTTCCTACCTGACAGGCAATACCAATTCACTTTACAGACATAGCAATTTCATTTATTCTCTTAAATTATTAATGAAAAATAGTATTTAAAAGCTTCCTTACCCTGGTTATTACACAATGAGTATTTCTTGCTTTACTCTAATTTCACTGGTGTGTACAGGATTAATGAGGCACAGCTAACAGATTGATGTTCCTATTTATTAGTTTTTGTTCTTTTGCTAAACATGCCCTGCGTAATCTTTGATAATCGCTCAAGTTATTGAAAAAGAGTTTGCATGGCCTTAATATTATTTGCTTATTAATCTGTGACAGGCCATAAAATCTGATATTTTCACCATGACTACCTCGTGAAATTTGCTCACTTTGTCTCTGATTAAAGTTGCAGCACACTTACAATGCCAAACAACTTTTGGAAGTGTTTTGGGGGAGCTACATGAATATCACCATTGTTTTCATTTGAGATATCCAAAAGACACTGAAAATGGTCTTCAACGACATAATCACATACCTCAGCTTCGATCTGAGGAACTGTGTCTAATGCCAACTCAATCCTGTCCCACTAATATGAAACACCAACATATCTAACACATGCCAGTAAGAATCTTCTTGAGATAATGTCTGTGCTGGAAATACAAACTGTGTCTCCAACTGATCCTAAAAGTTCCATTAAAATAAATCATTTAACAGTGGCTTAAGAATATAAATCTTCAATTTGACCAAACCTGGCTATATTTTGACTACCCAAAGAGGATCAGGGCTACAGCAGACCCAAACTTTTTAAATATAGTTTTAAAACCACAAGGTGGGTAAAAACTGTTGTTTAGATGACAGTCTTTTGACTCAGCCATCCATCTGAGACAATCTGATGTGTTAACAAGCCATTAAAAGAAAATCATAAAATGATGCCCTCCAGCAGAAGGGTCACCTCTTAGACCTCCTTCTATTCTTTAGTGACTCTGTATTTTCATTTTAATTTCTTATCCCTTATTTTTTTTAACCTTATAATTTCAGTATGATGACCTTAGGAACCTCTGTGATATAAGACAGAAAACCTCTGCGGCCAATCACAAAGCTCTTGTGTTGGAGGTCCTCAACAACGAACTGCTGAGTTAGAGTTAGCTCATGTTGATGAATAGCATTCCCATGAGCTACTATGTTCCTTTCATTTTCTCATTATAAATATCCAACTCGTGCGCCACATCCTCATGAAGCATCCCCCCCTAGAAGATGCTTTTTTCAGTATCGACAGTATACAAATGAAAAAACTAGCAAGCAATTAAAGGCATACTGTGGCTTGTCATTACACTTATTTATTCATCTTCTATCTGCTCCCATTTAACTGTAAGCTTCACAAGAAAGAGTCTTTTCTGGAGACCCTTTCCACGGAAAGAGGAAACACAGTCATGGCTACCTTCTCAGTGCATAGAAGAATGTCTGGCACAAAGAGAGAGTTCAATACATATTTGTGACCCAATGTATAAGTGATGGATTAAAAAATAAGGGAGAATTTACGATGTCTATGGAGAGAAAGCATGCCTCATATGTCTTCATATCCTCAAAGCATCAAGAATAATACCTTAAGCTCAAGAATCTATAATAATAAGAGCATAGTATGCTAATTAGACTGGATAGCTGAACAACCTTCCAGACGTCATTCTGGACGTCCATCCAGACGAAGCCGCTGCAGCAGTGGCTGTAGCAGAGGCAGTTGGGGGCAATGAGGCAGGCAGGCAGAGTGGTTAAAGGTGATGAGGCAGGCAGGCGAGCAGGTAGGGGTGATGAGGCAGGCAGGCAAAGTGGTTAGGAAATTCGAGCTCTTCCACTTCCTAGCTCTACTATAATCTTGAACCGCCGCCCTGTGCACGAATTTCATGCACCAGGCCTCTAGTCATTAGATAAATATTGGTTAGTTTATTAAAGAAATTCCTAAAATAAATCCTTACAAAGGAGTCAGAATGAACTAGCTTTCTTAATATACAGTGATGACCCAGAAAACAACCCAATATATAATCATTACTTAGGAATTTGTACATGCTATAGTTAGCAAAGGGATCATGCTCCTGGAATTAGGAGCAGCTGCTCTTGGAAATGGTGCTGTTCATAAATTATAGTCAGTCCTCCAAAACCATAGCCATACCTATGCACCATTAACAATGTCAAAGAACTTCCATACTTCTCTTCCTCACCTTTGGAACTGCTCTTTTAAAACTTGCATTCTTCAAAACATTTTCACTGTCTCACTGCAACAGGTCTAGCCACTTAGATCATGATGCTACAATAGTGAGCTCATTGGCTGAGAACATTTACTCTATGGGATGTTAATAATTACATTTGGTTGAGTAAATAGCTAGACATGTTGGGAGACAGAAGACATGAATCTCTCACACTTGTAAGCAGGACACAGATTGCATTTTCTTCTGGAATATCATTACAATGATATTTATAGTGAAATGTAATATCAAATGAAATATTTACTGTAGGCTTGCCCTTTCTATTTATATAAGACAGGAATATGCCACTGTTCTAGACATTAGGCACATAGCAGTGAATGAAACCTTTGCTAGAGTTTCTAGACAGTATATGAAGAAATAAAAGAAAGAAAAAAGAATGATTGTCATTATTCACAGATTATATGACTTGAAACACATATGTACCTGTATTAATGTCCTAGGTCTACTATAACAATTACCACAAACTTAGTGATTTCAACCGACAGAAATTTATCCCCTCAGGGTCTGGAAGCCAGAAATGAAGTGTTGTAGGACCATATTCCCTCCAAAGCCTCCAGGGAAGAACCCATCCTGAACTCTTCCAGCTTCTGGAGGGCTCTAGGAGTGCCTGGGCCTGGGCTGCATCACTCTGTGTCCATATTTAAAAGCCTTCTCTCCTGTATCTTCTCCCATTCTCTTATCTCATAGGAACACTTGCCATTGAATTTAGGGCCTACTCTGATCAAATAAAAACTCATCGTTGAGATCCTTTAGTATATCTACAAAAGCCCTTTTTCCAATTAAGGTCATATTTACAAATTCTAGGTAGGCATACCTTTTGGAGGCCATCATTTAACTCACTACAGTGACAAACAACTAGTATCCACAATATATAAAGAAATTCCACAAATTAGTAAAATAAAGACAAAAACACAATTTAAAAATGTGCAAAATCAAAACAAAATAAAGGAAGAAACCTCAAAAGGCATTTCACTCACCCAGTTAATATAATATGAAAAATGCTCAACTTTATTAGTGGTGTCCCCACCACAATATTTCATAGCCTATGGTAACTGATGCATTAGTCTGACTCACTGCTAGAGGAAGTTTTGTACCTGTCATTTTCACACTCGCTTCACCAGCAACTGGTAGTACGAAGTCTGGATGTCTGGACATAGTTATGTTGTTGACTGGAATATTGGATTATTTCATTCATGTAATCCCCTATCCTACCAGTAGTTTTAAGGATAGAAAGAGGGAGAGGAAAGAATATGTAAAGTCAGGAAGAAATACGCAGCCCCTGGGTATCTGAGCATCTGACAAAATAAGCATGAGGGCCAACAGAAAGGGAATATTTAATGGAGCACAGAAGTTTTAGGGCAATCAATGATAAAATCTATTAGTTAACATTTCCTGAGGTTACCTTGGCTAAGAGTCCAATGTCCCATGCACAGAGTGGAAAAGGACTCCCAAGTGTGGAGCAAAAACCATTTTCTCTTCCAGATTTCTCAGGCATATCCTCCTTCATCTAAAACTGTCTCAGCTCCTAGCAGTGATGCTCTGCTGCCTTTGGCTTTTTATCTACACAAAACCTGAGTGAGAGAAGTTAAACTGATGTCTTAGCTGTGCCATCAGCTGAAAGTTAAGTTGTGCGATTTGCTATAAAAATGAAGGTGTCCTGGCAGGTGGTCTCAGTGGTTAGAGCATCAGCCCATGCACCAAAGAGCTGTGGGTTCAGTTCCTGATCAAGGGCATGTACCTGGGTTGCAGGTTCATTTCTGGTGCCCAACCAAGGCATGTGCAGAAAGGCAACCAATTAATGTGTCTCTCTCACATCAATGGTTTTTTTCCTCTCTCTCTCCCTCACTCTCTCTCTCCCTTCTACTCTCTCTAAAAAGCACTGGTAAAAATAGCCTCAGGTGAGGATTAACAAAACAAAAACAAAAACAAAAACAGAAAAATATAAAAAAAAATAAAGGCTATATGGGATAATCTTTAAGGCCACCAACAGTTCTGACATTCCAGATGCTTACCTATCCCCTCAAAATGTAAGCCTGGGCCCAGCTGGCATGACTCAGTGGTTGAGCACTGACCTAAGAACCAGGAGGTCATAGGTCCCATTCCCAGACAGGGCACATGTCCAGGATCCCCAGTGTGGGGCATGCAGGAGGCAGCTGATCAATGATTCTCTCTCTTCACTAATGTTCCTCTCTCTCTCTCACTCCCTCTCCCTTCCTCTCTGAAATCTACAAAAATGTGTATATTTTTTTTAAATATAAGCCTGAGATCATGTGCCTGAAGTTCTGAAAGTCACAAGCATATGGCTCACATTCTCAGTTTTGGTTTGGATCCAAATAAGATTAAGGATTTCCCAAAAGTTACAGATTCAAATAATGACATATGTGAAGGTACCTCATTCTCAGAAAATACTTTTGTTACAACTCCATGTGTTAAGTACACTTCTATCCATTTTGTGGCAGAGAAAGCCATGGTATGGGTGGATTATGTAACTCAGCCAAGAACTCAGAGGTATGTACTATTTCAGTGCTACTTTAGAAGTGTATAGTTTAATCTGCATGTATTTGGGAATTTTTCATTTATCGTTCTGTAGGGACTTCTTTCTAGTTTAATTCCAGTGTGACCTGAGAGCAGACATTGTATGTTTTCCATTCTTTTAAATTTGTTAAGGTTTATCTTATGGCTCAGAATGTGGTCTATCTTGGTTAATGTTCCATGTAAATATGAGAAGAATGCATGTTCTGCTACCACTGAATAAAGTAGTCTGTTATGTCCAGTTGATTGATGGTGCTGTTGAGGTTGTTGCATTTAACTGTCTTTACTCATTTTCTGTAGATGGGATTTGCCCATTTCTGAAGAGAATTGTTGACGTCTCCAACTATAATAGTGGGTCCATTTATGTCTTATGCAGTTATCTCAGTTTTTGCCTCACATATTTCAATGCATATTTCAAAGTGGTTTCTCTTCCCTTCCCCCTTTCAGAAGCACAAGGAGATTTTTCTCCAGTGTTTCCTGTGAAAACCTGATGGAAATCGAAGAGAAATAATCATAAAAGTGTGGGGGCCTCCTAAGACTTGTTTCCTCTGGATTTTATAGCTCTCAGACTTGCCCACACTGAATCTTCAGCAGCTCAACAATCGTAGCTCAGCTTCTCCTCCCCCAGCCCTGGTTCCCAGGGAGGTTTCTACTAAAGAGTTTCTGCTCCAGGAAGCTGTGATTCTCTGTATTAGCCTTCCTGTCTCTCCAATCTTCAGTGCAGCTGTTGTCCTATGATCTCTTTTCTGTTGTGAATATAAAAAGAGTTGTTGGTTTTTCAATTTTCCAGCTTTTTCTTATTTTTAGTCAACTTTGTCCTCTGACCTACCTTGAATGCTTATCTTTAATTTCTACAGTGTTTTAGAAAACAACACAAACCTTAGGTCCTAGAGTTCTTCAGGTTCTTAAACATTTTAGAGACATACACTCTTGAGAATATCACAAACCCAAAGAACTAAGTTCTAGAATAATGAATAAATAACAAACAGAAGCAACAATGATATTTAATGTAGTTTCAGGGGGGTTTATGAGTCCAAGGTTTTAACATTCTGTTCTAGACTTTTTGACCATTGAGCATTGCTAGATTAGTCTCAGATAACATTCCTTTATCTAAATTTATGGAGAAAAATATGGACTTTCCAGATATTTGGAAATACTTTCTCCCCACCCTCATATTGTATTTATTGCATTGGTCTCCTCTTCCTTTTTTTTAATATATCTTATTGATTTTTTACAGAGAGGAAGGGAGAGAGATAGAGAGTTAGAAACATCGATGAGAGAGAAACATCGATCAGCTGCCTCCTGCACATCTCCTACTGGGGATGTGCCTGCAACCCAGGTACATGCCCTTGACCGGAATTGAACGTGGGACCTTTCAGTCCGCAAGCCGACGCTCTATCCACTGAGCCAAACCGGTTTCGGCTGGTCTCCTCTTCTTTAGTCTTCCCAGATGCTCTACACATCTTTTTAAGTTGAATTGAGTCATATCTATTTCCGTCAACAAAAATCCAAGACCACTGCCATCTATACAAGTATGCTAAAGTCACTGCCATGTACAAGCATCACACTCCACATAAAATAGAACACAAAAGGAGAAAAAGATAAAAGGAGAAAAAATTACAATACATATTATTGTAGAAACCTACTCCAACATCAGAACATTCAAGAACTGATAAGAATTAGGGGCCACTAGTATCCACATTTTTCTTATTTTGAGACTCACTATTTTTGCTTGTAGTAACAGCAGGTTTCTTTACTTACATTAACAATAATGATAAATAGAAAGAGTCATACTATTGACCTGAATAACACACAGTATTAAAAGGCAAATGCCAACTGGAGCTCTTGGTTTTGTTTTTGTTTTTAAAATCTTAGGCTGGCCCTGACCGGTTTGGCTCAGTGGATAGAGCATCAGCCTAGGGACTAAAGGGTCTCAGGTTCGATTCTGGTCAAGGGTATGTACCTTGGTTGTGGGCATATCCCCAGTGGGGGGTGTGCAGGAGGCAGCTGATTGATGTTTCTCTCTCGTTGATGTTTCTAACTCTCTATCCCTCTCCCTTCCTCTTGGTAAAAAAATTCAATAAAATAATTTAAAAAAAATAAAAAAAAATCTTAGGCTGCATCAATTCCATATTGAGAAAAATAGATATTTCTACAAGTGGAAAACAACTGAAGTCTGGCCATATTTATCAACCAGATAACTTTATTAAATCCCTGATGATAAAGATGAGATTGGGTTAATTTATTCAGTCATTGTACCTAATGTACAGTCAGGTCTGAAAACTTCACTATAAGAGGAACTTTTGCAATTTTGAAAGAAGTTTCTAAACGGAAAGATATATCTATGTAAAAAATCCTCAGTCCAGTTGTCCCATATGCTTAAAAATGAGAGATTAACTTGCTGGGTCTTTACTGAAGGAAAACGCAGTTTTTCCTTCTTTGCCTGCTTTTACTAAAATCAGGATTTCTCTAAGTAATGGTTATCATAATATGGGTGAACACATCTGTGCTTACAGCTTATGACACCTCAGGGTATGTTTATCTCCACTCTGCTTTTATGCTCACAGCACCCCAGAGTGCAGCAAGCTCCTAATGGCTCTACAAAGCAAAGCCAGTAATTTTTTACCACTTAAGACAGTTACTATTCCAGATGATGATTACAAGTTCGATGGGATTCTGTTCTTCCTCTACATTGCTTACCCCAGATTGTTTAATAATTATATGTAGTACCATAGTCCTGAGAGATATATTTTCTGTCCACATGGCCATTTTCATACAAGTGAATATACCTAAATGTTCATATTTCATATTCAAATTTAATAATTCAATCATTGTTGGTCAGGTGGCAAGATCTAAAGACAAAAGACAATAAAAAGCAACATTTCTCTCAAGGTCTCAGTGGAAATTACAATGATGCTTAAAATTTAACAACAAAAATGCATTATTAAGATAGGAAAAAAGTACCAACTCAGATTAGTGTGTGAGACTGATAGTATCACAATTATTTCCTTTGTGTTTGAATTTTACTCTATAATTCTATGGTAAAATCTCAATGGACCACCACCTCTTGAGAGTTCTTATATAAAATTATAAAGTAATTTATATATATATAAATATATATATATTATATATGAATATATGGGTATACATGTTATATATCTATATAAAGGTATACATATGTCATATATATGTATATATAGGTATACATATGGGTAAATATCTAAATATATGTATACACATATATCTGTATATGTATGTTATACAAATAAGCCAGGATAATTATTATTTTCTTGGCAGTAGTTTTACTTTAACAATAATACAGCAGGAGAATACTATAATGACATCTTATACAGTCAAAAAAATGTTATTTAGGATATTGACTTAGGTATGTCGCCAAATTCATTTCAATGAAAATGATGTCTCCAAGACAACCAACTTGAAACATTAAACCTTAGTGATTCAGGGCACAGAGTATTTGCATTTTTCTTTTTCAATTTATAACTTTTAAAAAGTTATCCAATTCTTCTAAAATCGCTATCAAGGTAACTGAATTCACAATATATTAAACTTCACATTTCTTAAGCTAAAAAAAAAAAGCCATTACTAAATGCTCAGTCTGCATGTTTATTATCATCTATAAGTACACACTGATGACCAATAAATGTAAATTATAAGCTAATGTGCATATTTTGAAAATATTAAAACCATGAAGTTTAAATAGCCATTGAGCTCAAATCCTTAGTTTTTCAGGCACTTTCTGCATATTGCACACTTTAGGAATATGAATAGGTATGAATAGCTGTGAATTTCCAGTAGGACACACAGGGTTTGCAGAGAATCAACTCTGTGGCCAGCTTAGAGTCAAAAATGGTAATGAGCCCACAAAAAAACCAAACCAATGTTAGACTTCCCTGAAATTCACCACAGCACCTAGCACTGGGCATATATTGACGGTAAACATATCATTTTTAATCTGATTGGTTGAAGCATTAGTTGAATAATAGAAATTGACTGTGACTGAGAAAAGGTTAGCAAGTAAATGAACAGCAACAAATGAATAAATTTAACTGTTTTAAACCATTATGTTAGGATGGCTGAAAGAAAGTTGTCCTTGGAATCAATGCCATCTCTAGAGATTTATAGGCCAAAGGAACAAAAGTAGGAAAATATAAGAACAGCGAATAATCAAGGAGAGGCCAGAGACCATTATTTACTCATGTTTAGAATCAATTTCATAGAAGAATCCCTCCAAAATAATATATAACATAATATTCACCAAAGACATTTTTAATCTAATAGAGGGATCAAATAATAGTTAAGAAATTGAATATCTTTCAAAAAGTAAAACGAAAAGCATGCCGGCCTATCGCATTGTTGGCAATCAACTAAAGTAGGACATTCTTGGCAGCTGTTAGGTATTTTAGAATTGGAAGCAATGATGAGATGACCTATTTAAATCCTGTATATAAGTGACCATTTCTCAGATTTGATTTATATCCAGTGCGTGCTATCCATCTCCATGAGCTTTGATTCTTTTATCCCTCTTCTATCTTTTTAATTCTTCTTTTCTGACATAGATGCCTATGCTCCCTTATTTGACAAATACTAAATTTCCAAAAAAAAAAGGTAAGTTAGCAGGAAAGGAAGAAATAAACAAACCCAACAACTGCACAACACTTGTACTCACAAACTTTCCTATAGTTGATGCTAGAGAGAGAAAAGAAAAAATAAAGAAAACAGAGTCAGACAGTTGGTAGGACTGATATGTTTTCCACTTGGCTGACATATAATCTTACCGGTGGCCACACTGCTCTGTGGCCAGACCCAGTGGGAACAGAGCCCAAGTGGGGGGTTGCTGCCAGGGCTTCATGTAGGCTACAATCACACAGGCAGATTGAGACCCCAAGCAAAGTCTGTTCTTTTCCCAGGGGATTAATATCCCTGGGCAAACAGCCAAGTGGCTATCTGCAAGTGATATAAGAATGGGTAAAGTGCTCATTAAGAATTTGTCTGAACTGTTTTTTCCCAAATAGTACACAAGAGAATTTTTCAATAGTGTGTAGCCACAGATGGGTTATGTATCAATAGAGCCGAGTCGCTTAGTGGCACTTTGGGTAGAGCACTTCCCCTTTATGATCAATAAATTTCGTAGAAGTGGGTACTTTTACTTAGGGGACTTTACCCAGTGAGAGAAATTCTATTCTTATCAGCTCCTTTTATGTATGTACATAAAGAGAGATGTTTGTGAGTCTATAAAAAGCACCCTAGATCTTGTTTGATAGACTGTGTCCTCCTTGGAGTGAATAGGCTTTCAAGTGGGTGACTGCATTTGCAAATGAATGACAGTATGTGTGCCAAATTTGCTCCCCAGCCACAAAGTAACAGGATGAGAATTGTATTTCTGGAAGAGGATTTCAAAACAGGTCAGTTCTCATTTACTCCTCAGCGGGTGCTGCTAAAACACTAGAAAAAGTAAGACATGGCCATTAAACACAGCAGACAAAACAATGTGTACATCAATCAATGCCTAGAAATAGGCTTTGAAATGTTATTTATTACCCATTTTCATCAAATATGCATTACTCTAATGATCGGCATATTATGAAGACAGGCATTTTAGAGATAAATTATAGGATGGACTCAAAAAGATTGCTATCATCTTGGCAACGAAGGGTAGTTTAATTTTTTAAAATCATATAGTTGTTATGGAAAGAATCTGTATAAATCAAACATTTCAGAGACAAGATTTTTATCAGCCATGGCAACCCTCTCTAACTTTCCTCACAAAACCATATCAAGATACATAATAAAGTTAAATGTGAGATTGTTACAGTCAAAGCGTGCTTTGTTATTGAAGTTCTGCTCTACTTACTTGGATGATATTGGTGTGAACAGATATGAAAGAGACTTTCAACCCTGTTTTCAAAAGTATTTATAGATTGGCACCTGGAGAGTTGCAGTAGTGGTTCTTGAAAAGTCAATACAGAAATCTAGTGCATGATATTCTCTTCCTTCATTAGAGAAATTGGCAACTGAGTGCAGCCCTCTGGTTGTCTGACACCAGTACAAGTCATGTTAACAAATAGTTCTCACCAGAGGCAGTCACAAGCAGCACAGCTTGAAACCCTCAGCACCACTTACAAGTGATGATATACTTTTGCTGCTTCTCTGTCCATTTAAATCCTTACTAAGTTCACAACTCTTCCAATGTCTTCTCTTCTATAACCATCTTTGTACTCAGCACTTTGTATGCCAAATTACATGTTTTACATGTGCCAAGAATATTATCCTGTTCAGAGTCCTAATGTTTACGTGCATTTTGTTCCACCAGCTAATAGTTAGAACTAATTGTTGGAAATTCATAGGTTTTGTGCCTGCCTTGGATTTGGATCTTTACATCTTGTGCAGTCATGGAATTTCTGAGTGAGCAGAACGGACCCAAATGTAAGATACAGCTATCAAGAGTTGCTGTGGGGCATTTTTGGTGAAGTGAAGCAGGTATTGGAGGAAATGTTAAGACTGGACTAAAATCAAGAAAAGCAATGAAAGGAATTAGTACTTGACCTCCAGTTACCAAAGGAAGTGTGATAAAGGAACCAGCAAGGGAGAACAGGAGAAAAAGAATGACCAAGGGGCTCATTTAGAAGATGTCAGGCTTTGAAAAAGCTACATTTATGCATATCTCTCTATATAAAAGGCTAATATGTTGTGTCCCTCCAACTGTCCAACCAGTCACTATGACATGCACTGACCACCAGGGGTCAGATGCTCAACGCAGGAGCTGCTGTGATGTGCACTGGCCATTCACAAAGAAGCAGCACCATGGACCTGGCATCCACAAAGCAACACTCGGCTTCCCCCAAGTGGGACACAGGCACCGTCACCACCCCAGAGCGACACCCCCACCAAATCACAGACAATGCTACCAAGACCCCATGGTGCAAAATGCAGCCCACAACCCAGCCCAACCCTGAAATGGTGGCTTTGGGCACCAGGTAATGATGTCACATAGCAATGCCCGGCTTCCTCTCCCTAGCGACTACCCTCCTTGAAGTTTGTTCAGCCCAGGAACATGACTTGCTTTGTAGCTAGGTGCAAACATCTTACACTTGAACTAAATGTCTGTGAAGTGTTTTCACGTGCCTCATCTCATTTGATCCTCACAGAAGTCCTGGAGTAGGTAGATAGGAGACTTGGTAGAGTCCTATTTTCATTAGCCAGAAAATGGAGATTTAGAAAGCTTAGAAACTTGACCTGACTGAAAAGAAGAAATGGTGGACCTTGAAAATGACTTCAGGTTTTCTCACTGTGCAGAATATAGTCAAACACTGCTACAGTTAAATATTTCATCCTTTGTTTTCTCTGCACAATCTACAATAATAATCTGATTCGTGTTGGTATTTACTGCATGTTGCTGACAATTACCTGAAAGAGAAGTTAGGGTGCTTCACTGGGCTGGAAAAAGTTTAGCTAAATCAGAAAGCAGGTCTAATTAAGCAACAGTATCTATATATAAAAGCTCTCTCTGGCATCATTCACACACATGTGTTTCTATCTGTCATTGTTGATCATGAATTTGGTTGACACTTCTATTATAAAGAAAGGGCAAACAGCAATATTAAAATATTTCTTCTAATTAATTTCCTTTCAATGTGCACGAATTGGTG
Organism: Myotis davidii; assembly: GCF_000327345.1. Lineage (NCBI taxonomy): Eukaryota > Metazoa > Chordata > Mammalia > Chiroptera > Vespertilionidae > Myotis > Myotis davidii. The sequence continues at coordinate 1,055,770 of NW_006285791.1, forward strand.
CACCAGGCCTCTAGTGTGAAATAAGGAAGAGCAGGGCTTTCAGCAAAAATAAAGTTAGCAGTTTTTCTTTCTTGCTGTTATTTAGTAGACATGATTTATTCTGTAATTCTAGATATTTTGAGTCTAAGTATCTAGAACAGGGGTAGGCAAACTTTTTGACTCGAGGGCCACAATGGGTTCTTAAACTGGACTGGAGGGCCGGAACAAAAGCATGGATGGAGTGTTTGTGTGAACTAATATAAATTCAAAGTAAACATCATTACATAAAAGGGTACCATCTTTTTTTTCAATAGTTTTAGTCATTTCAAACGGGCCGGATCCGGCTCGTGGCTGATCTAGAATGATTCTAGTAACGATCACTTGATGGATGATCTGTAGACTAGTCTAACATCCATTTGCTTATGCCTGGTGATGTCCTTTGTTCTATTTCCATCATAGTTTCCATTAAGCCTTCCAGGAAACCCAACGCAAATTGGAGGAATCACTGAAATTGGGTCATTAAGGTGACTTCTACTTAAGAGGCAGTCTGACAGAATTATATAGGAAAAGCCAAAGCCCAAGATTAAAAAAATAAAAGAAGGAAAGTGATGTTTAATTTTGGGGGAAAAGAGAGTCCCTTTCCCCTAAAAGGAAAGAGAAAGATGGCAAAGAGAAATAAAGTAAAAGCATCTAACCACTTAGAAGGCTGAGGAAGGATTAATATAAAATGAAGAGCCTATTCATTAATTAGGCATGGAGCTCAGAGGGTTCAAAACAAGTCTATTAATATTGTAGCTAAATTTCAAGGCACCCCTATGGCATAGAATAATTGAGCATGCATCTAAGGAATAACATGGGTAAGCACATATTGTGACATAGCTACATTTACAGGGAAATAATTAATGAGTTTCATATGATGTAATTGGAGTAGTCAGGCTCCTATATTACTCCCCATCTCATAAAGTCAAATGCACAGCACAAACAGCAGCATTATCTTCCTGGGCAAAACTCCAAAGGCTATTCTCTGAAGGGAATAAAATCAATATTGGGCAATGTCAGATTCTGATGGTGAGCATTCTCTTCTTCTTTCCTCTCCTGCTAAACAAAATGCTATTGGTATTGACTTTGGGTTGGGGAATGGGGGTGTAAGCCTGTCCCCTGGATCATGTAGTTCTACATATCAAAGTGGCCCTACCCAGAGCTCCTTTGAGAAAATATCTAGAAAAGCATCTTACCTTCCTGGCAGCATAGAAAATCTATATCCTTCTCAAAAATGAATAGGGAATTCCAGGTATTTGAAGAAAACTGGCAGTATACAAGAGAAATAACAAAAACAAATATTATAAGTGGTCTTACAGAAGGTTAAGAAAACAGAAATGGACTCTGAGAACCTTGAATATGTTCAAAGTGATCAGAGAAAGTATTACATTGATAAAACCAAAATATAAAGCTACAAATGAGAAATAAGCAAAGAAGATGAAAAAGGTCTGAGATTAAACATATTATTGTAAAATTTATAAATGAATGGGAAATAAGGTTGAGGATATCCCCCAGAATATAAAGTGCAAAAGGACAAAGGGTCAGAAAATATGAGAGAGGAAATAGAAATTAAAGGCAAATCCAGCTAACAGAAATTCTGAAAGGAGAGAGTAAGGAAGTGAAGAGCAGTGACACCAAAATAACAATAGCAAAGAGTTTTTCAGAGGTGAAAGAGGACATATCACCAGCATGAAGACAAGTAAAAACAGAGCCACCAAATGAACAAAAGGAGACCCATGTTTAGTAAATGAAATTAAAAAACATTAGGAATAAAAAGTAGAGCCTAAAGCTTCTTTATAGTATAAAGTAATTGCCTTCCAAGGAAAATGTGGCTTCAGATGTCTCATCAGCCCACCGGATACAAGATAACATTGGAGCAGCAATGACGGGAAAACAATATGAAGGTTCCTCAAAAAGTTATAAACAGACCTACCATATGATCCAGCAATTCCACTTCTGGGTATATACCCAAAGGAAATAAAAGCAGGATATTGAAAAATATCTGCATTCCTATGTGTATTGCAGCGTTATTCACAATAACCAAGATGTGGAAACAACCTAAGTATCCATCAACAGATAAATGGATCAAGACAATGTGGTGTATATACAATGGAATATTAATCAGCCAAGAAAAAAGAAGGAATGGATAAATAAACCTTGAGGACATTTTGCTAAGGAAGATAAGTCAGACAGAGAAAGACAAATACTGTATGATATTACTTATATGTGAAATTTAAAAAAGCCAAACTCTTAAAAACAGAGAGTAAAATAATGGTCACCAGGGGCTGTGATGTGTCTTACAAAGAAAGTACATACATTAAATAAGTTTTCTGCAGGCAAGAGTTACAGTATTGTTGGTTGTAAATTCAATGTTAATTAATTAACATTGTTGATTATATTGTTAATGAATTAATAAATATTTTAAATAACATATTATTTACATATTAAATATGGTGTCTTTAAACAGAAATACACATAAAACAAAGAAGATGAAGGGATTAACCCAAAAACATATAAGGTATACATAACACATAGACACAGACAACAGTGTGGTGATAGCCAGAGGGAGGGAGGGTTAGGTGGGTAGGTGGACATGGGAAAAGAGGGGATAATGGGGAAAGAAAGCGACTTTGCTTGGGGCAATGGGTATATGATGCAGTGTGCAGATGAAGTTTTATTGAGTTGTACAGTTGAAACCTGTCTGGTTTTGTGAACCAATGTAACCTCAGTAAATTTCATTTAAATTTTTTTAAAAATAAAAAACTTTGTAATCAGAGACTCACATGAACCTAATCCCATATTTCCTCTAGTGGCAATGGTTCAGTATTCACTACTGCAGTGTTCATGGTGGCTTCATAGAACATAACTAATAGGAATAATGAGAATCCACTGGATGGATGAAGAGATAGATGGATGGATAGATAGACAGATGGATAGAGATAGATAAATAATTGACTATGTATATATACATACACATGTGTATATGTACTAGTATATGTAAATATAAATACACATGTACAAACACACATACAGCAAACAGAACAAAAAGTAATTAACAGCTACTGAATCTGAGAAAAAGGTATATGGAAATTTCTTTTTTAATTCTTCCAACTTTTACATTTAATGTGAAGTGTTATCAAAATTAAATTTTGTCAACATGCATAATGGAGAATAAATTATTATAAGACACTAGCTTGCAAGAGACACAAATTGGTTTCTTTTCCCCTGGAAATTGGAAATCATATGGGGATGCGCCCATCTGGATGATATTCTATGGACAATTACAGAGAGAGAGATACCGATTTAATGAAATTCAGGCACTAGGAGAAATAAGCTGTTCATGCAGTGAAGACGAAGTAATCACAAGACACAAAAGAGAAGCAATGACTTTTTTAGTGGCTATGGGAGCTCAGGGAATATGTAGCACGAACAAGACATGGTAAGGAGCAGGGTAGAATATGAACACTGGCCCTCAAGAGACTGTTTCTGTTGGAATCTACTAGAGGGAGGAGGATGCAGTCATAGGACAAAGGCCACGTTCTCAGGAATAAGGACATCCAGTCTGGGTTTTTCTTTAAAGTACCCATAGTGTTAGCTCTGCCCTACTGACACAGTGAATGGACTCAGATTGGAGAAGCTCTATTATGCTGAAGGAAGTTTTGCTCATTCCTCCTGTCCTTCCTGGGTGGCAACCATTCAAATACTGATGGCAAATAGGCAGTGCATTTTACTTTTAATTAAAATATGTTCCTTATATTATGAAGTCATTAGTTCCTGACATAATATTCTACCACTCATTTATAATATTAATGGATCTAGGCTCTTAACACTTTTAGTTATAATTTTAACATTAAGGCTCATATTTTTCAATAAGAAATAGCTATCCTTAAAAAATCCAGTTTCACAGTTACACACTATATAGTTTCTTTGATGTTAAACATCTGACTTAAAAATAAAGGAGCCCAATAATGCTATTGTTTTCACTTTAGCTGATTATTTTAATAGAAATAGCTCAGATAATTTTAGACATAGGGATTTCCCCATCCAATTGGAGATAAAATAATAAACTAAAATAATAAAAATTCATAAAGTAAGTCATTCATTCCACTTAATTTAAAACATAACAGTTTTCTTGAGACCATAGTGTTAATATTGTAATTAAATGAAAGATTTAATTAAACAAATGTTTGTTGACACTTACTATGTACCTAAAGGTCCCTGTCTTCAAGAAGCTCACACAAGGTATATATATAAATATATATAATCATAATTGTAATAAATTATATTATAGCTAGCAGAGGTTGTAGTGAATATTAGGGGGAAATGAGTATTTATTGATAACCTATAATATGTTTACCACTATGCTCACTCATGCCTTCTTTATGAAAACCTCATGATGTCGTATTTTATAGATATATTTTGAGGCTCAGAGAAGTGACATCACCTGGTCATGGTAAGTAGCAGAGCTAAGATTTAAACCCCTATTTCCAATTTTAAAAAATATATTCCATAAAAGTACAGCTGAAGGAGTAATCATTCCACTTTGATGACGTAAGGAATGCTTTCAAAAGAAGTGGCATGGAGGCTTGTCTTTGGACATTACTGTAATGGCTGCTCAGGTCAGTGACTATGTAGATAGTAGATATTCTTCTTAAAATAGAATCAGCTAGCCAGTACACATTTGATGAACTATGGATAAATTTGAGTTTGAGTTTCTAACTCCAGTGGTATGATTCATTAAAGCAGGAATCGCAAAATAAAAACACGTTTGTGAAGAAAGATAACTCACTGAAATGACTGATTCACAACCAATTATAATATCAAGACATTATCTTTATCTGACTTTAATGGTAAAAGAGAAGATAACTGGACATAAGAGGAAAAGAAAAAAAATTATGCTTTTGTAGGCCAAAATATGTAGAAACCCTTGGGAATATTTGAAAACTCTATAATGAACTGTTCTACAACTAAAGGTGAAAAAAGCATTTTTCAACAACTCAATTATTTAGCTAAAATTGTTTTAGTTTTTGTTTGTTCATTTTTTCCCATTCCATGATAGTAAAACTTTCAGCAATTAATTAATGTCTTTTGAAGCTGCAGTCTTTATGAACTGCAAAAAACCCCCAAAAAACCATAGCAGAAACATTGACCCTAATAATGTGCCTCTGGATTTCAAACCCATGATTGTTTAGGATGCCTATCATTGTCCCACTGGGATGTTTAAATTTCTGTGGATACTCTCAAAACAATCCCTTCTGACCTTGAGTTAACTTCTGAGGTTGGCTCTTGTCAAGGAGAGCTGTGAGTGACATGGAAACAGAGGCTTCCAAATAGGTTAATCCACTAGAGTCTGTGAAGCTGGAATCCCATTTGTTCCCAGGTGTCCTCCCACCTCCTGCTGCTCTAAGGGCCTCCCATTTGATCAGAGTGTAACCAAGGGGGAGAAAGTTTAAAAAAGAAAAAAAGAGGCATGTGAAACTTACTAAGGCAAAAATACTATTCAAAGTCAGTTTCGTGTTTTATTCAAACTGTAATTCTTCAATATACAGAAATAACAAATAATTTTTTTGGGTGGGAAAATATATTATTGCCTCCCCGACAAAGAAGTGATCTCACTCAGTCAGGTCAAGACTTTCTATTCTGTCTTCCTGAAGCTTCCAGAAGACTCTTCTTGAGGTAATAAATTCTGCTGCTTTCCTGATCACTATGCTATGTAAAAGCATATTTTCTTGTCATTTGAAAAATTCACTCTTCTAGGTTTCAAGAGATGCCTCTTAGATTTAATATTCCAGGAACTATAAAAGCCTGCACTCACTGACACTTGAACTTCAACTACATGATCATCTAAACTCTCTACTTACATCTCTTCAGGTCTGATGCTTAATTATTTTGCTTCCAGAAAGGACTTCACTACTTACCAGGTATGTGACCTTGAGCGAGCTGCAGTAATTTCTCTGTGTCTCAATTGTTTATCTTTAAATACATTTTAATAGTATCTATCTCAGAGGATTATTATCCTAATATATAAAAACCCAGGGTCCATAACAACCAAAGGCTCCACTGACTGGAAGTCAGTCCTGCTGCTGCTGTGGGTGCAGCGACCCAGCACTAACTGCCGAGGTAGCTGTGGATCAGTCCCAGAGAGAGGCTTGCAGAGAGGCAGGGTCTGATCCGCAGCCTCTGTGGCAGCCATTGATCAGCAGTTGCCTCTTTCTCTCTAGGCTTCACCAGCAGCCACACCTCTGTTTCTCTCCAGGCCTCTGCTGGGGCTGATGATCAGCCCTGCCTCTCTGATCAGGCCCAGAGATAGGCCCAGAGATGCTGACTGGCATAGAAACCAACCAATCAGAACCTAATCTTGGTGAACTGTGAAGACAGAAACTAAGGTAAGGGCTGAGGAGAGGTTTTAAGAGCAACAGCTGTTTGGTGTAAGGTGTAAGAAAGTGGTTCAATTTTTTAATGACCGGTTTGCAGTATAGTGCATATGGCTAGCTATCAGTCCAGATATAGGGATTATGTATTTTTGTCTGCCAAGAGCATCTCCTCCTGCTGGAAAGGCTTCCCCCCATGACACACACACACACACATTTAAGCAATCCTATCCTATATAATCTATCTATACTAATAAAATGGTAATATGCTAATTAGACTTGGTCAACCGGCCATCTTCCAGACATCCAACTTCCTTCTGGACAAAGCCATGGTGGTGGGGGCTGAGGCAGAAAGGACAGTTGGGGGCAAGATCAGGCAAGCAGGGGAGGGCAGTTAGGGGTGACCAGGCAGGCAGGCAGAGGCAGTTAGGGGCAATGAGGCAGGAAGGCAAAGAGGTTAGGGGTGATCAGGCAGACAGGCAGAGGGTTAGGGGCAATCAGGCAGGTGAGCAGTTAGGAACCAGTGGTCCGAGATTGCGAGAGGGATGTCTGACTGCTGGATCAGGCCTAAACCAGAAGTTGGACATCCCTCAAGGGGTCCCCAATTGGAGAGGGTGTAGGCTGGGCTGAGGGACCCTCCCCCCTTGCACAAATTTCGTGCACTGGGCCACTAGTCTTACCTAATAAGAGACAAACATGCAAATTAACCATCCCTCTGCTATGCTCACCAGCCAATCAGGAGAGTATGCAAATTAACCCAACAAAGATGGCAGTTAATTTGCATGCGTAGGGGCGAAGTGGTGGAGCAAAGACTGAAAGCTCCATCCAGAGCCGCGAAGACTGAAGACTCCAGCCAGAGCGGAGGCCTGGGTCCCGGGGGCCGGAGGAAAACTGGTGTTGGCACCCAGGGGATGGGAAGGCCTATTGCACAAATCTCTTCGTGCAACGGGCCTCTAGTCCTATATAATAAAAGCCTAATATGCTAAATGTCTGGTTATCCGGTCATCCGTTCAACCAATCAAAATGTAATATGTTAATGCTATGTTAAGGCCACACAACTGCTTGCTATGGTGTGCACTAGCCATTAAGGAGCAGATGCTATGACTGGTAGGTTAGCTTGCTGATGGGGTCCAGCCAATCAGGACTGAGTGAGATGGGCTAGACATGCCGTGAAGCCCACCCACAGTCCTTCCCTGGCTGGCCAACCTCCCACATCACTCCCCAGCCCTGACCCTGCACCCATGGGGTCCCTTGGCCTGGCCTGTGCCCTCTCACAATCCGGGACCCCTTGAGGGATGGCGGAGAGCTGGTTTCAGCCCAATCCCACAAACCAGGCCAAGGGACCGCACTGGTACACAAATTAATGCACCAGGCCTCTAGTATAAATTAAATTATTCAATGTATAAGACAGATTACTGCCATATTTCTATAGTGAGGCTCAATAAATCTTAACTATTATTTTCATCACAGATATAGACAATGTCTCAACACACTAAACAGTTAATGATGCCTACCTATAAGGTGAAGAACTGGGGGGAAATATGAGAAGGGTGAACTTGAAATTACATCTAGCTAATAATAATAGCACCAACTTATATTTATATACCACTTACCATTTAGCAAACTGTTTAAAGAATTTTACATATATTAAATCATTTTGTTCTATAACTCTATAAGGTTTGTACGTCTATCATCAGACCATTTTACAGATAAGGTAACTGAGGCAGAGGCAACTTAAATAACTTGTCCAATGTTGCCCAGCTAAGTGGCATAGTTGGCATTATCCCAGGAAGTCTGCAGATAAATTCTACAACCTTAATTATGTAATACTAGAGGCCCGGTATTTGTGCACTCAGGGGGATTCCCTCAGCCCAGCCTGTGCCCTCTCATAGTCTGGGACCCCTCAGGGGATGTCCACCTGCTGGCTTAGGCCCGTTTCAAGGGGGAACGGGCCTAAGCTGGCAGTCAGACATCCCTCTGGCAGCCCAGGAGCTCTTGGGGGATGTCCACTTGCCAATGGGGAGCAGGCCTAAGCTGCAGTCGGACATCCTCAGCGCTGATGAGGAGTCGGGAGAGGTTCCCACCACCACCGCTGTGCTGGCAGCCATCAGCCTGGCATGTGGCTGAGCAGATCTCCCCCTGTGGGAATGCACTGACCACCAGGGGACAGCTCCTGCATTGAGCGTCTGCCCCCTGGTGGTCAATGTGTGTCATAGTGACCAGTCATTCCCATTCGTGTACCTGGCCAGCCTGGGTGAGGGGCTGAGGGCTGTTTTCAGGCTGCCCACACCATCCAGTGGGGATCCTCACCAGCTGGGGTGCCTGGCCAGCTTGGGTGAGGGCCTGAGGGACGTTTTCAGGCTGGCCACACTCCCTTCAGGGCTGGGGTCCCCATGGGGGTGTGGCCAGCCCGGGTGAGGGGCAGAGGACCGTTTTTAGGAGGCCCACAGCCCCTTCAGGGTGGGGGAGTCCCGCTGAGGTGCCTGGCTAGCGTGGGTGAGAGGCTGATGGCTGTTTTCAGGCTGGCCACACACCCTGGTGACCCAAGCTCCAGGTCTCTCCTTTTTTTTCTTTTTTTCTGGGATTTATTTATCTTCCCTAACTGAAACTTTGTAGCCTTGAGTGGAGTCCAGGTCCGGCTGGAAGCCTGGGTTGCCCCCTGGCAACCCAGACTCCCAGCCCCTCCTTGAGTTGAGGCGACAGCCAGCTGGAAGCAGGTATCTGGGATTTATTTATCTTCTGTAATTAAAACTTTGTAGCCTTGAGTGGAGCTGAGGGCCAGCCAAGACAGGCAGGAAGCTTGGCTTCCTCCATTGCCAGAGGCAACCCAAGCCTCCTGCTTCCTCCAGCTCTGTGGCTGCCACAATCTTAGTTGGGTTAATTTGCATACTCACTCCTGATTGGCTTGTGGGCGTGGCTTGAGCATAACAGAGGGATGGTTAATTTGCATGTTTCTCTTTTATTACATAGGATTGCATCCCATAGTGATTGCTGAATAAATGTTATTATTTTATTAGTCTTATAATTGTGGCTGCTTCCCTTGTTGCTGACCTTCATCCTTTTAGAAAAGTCTATCTCGGGAGAATATAGGTGAGAAAGTGAAGCAAATGCATCCTTCAGTAGCATCATGAACATTGAGAGAGCAGGAAACCAGGTCTCACTCAACAGCATTTCTGAAATTGGGAGGATTAGATATGGACAGGAAACCAAACTAAATTTAGCTCTGATTTTGATTAAGTATATAATCACACTTTCAGTGATATAACAGTTGTGAAAATCCTAACTTTTCAACAAATTGCTCTGAACTCTTGGGTAATATTATGGAGAATAATTTTGGGGAAGAAAATGCAAAGAATATGTAGATCAAAGCAGCAGAGTGGTTGAATGGGAGGCATCGATGGAAAAATCAAGGATACTTTATGAATTAAAAAAAAAAGATCTAAACTCTTTTAAGGTAGAACAGTACTATTGAAGTAGGACAAAGAGGCAGTAGAATGGAGGGCTTGGCAAACTATGGCCTATAGGTCAAATATGGCCTGACACCTATTTTTGTATAGTCCTAGGACAGTGATGGCAAACCTATGACATGCATGTCAGAGGTTTGCCATCACTGTCCTAGGAGCTAACAATGATCTTTACTTTTCTGAATGGTGGAAAAAAGGAATATAAGAATATAGTTTGTAAGACACACAAATTAAATAAAATTAAAATTTCAGTTTCCATAAGTAACATTTTATTGAAACACAGCCAACACATTTGCTTATGTTTTGCCTGCATCAGCTTTCTCACTGCAACAGCAGAGGCAAGTAGTCTCAACAGTGACCATATGGCCACCAAGTCCAAATGTGTTCTATCTGGTCCTTGACAAAAAGTTTGTCAACCTCTGGCACAGTGCAGTGGAAAATAACTTAAGTTTCTGCCAAAAAGTTTTAATTACTGTCATGTGGATAAAAATTGCTACATTTCTATTGCCTTAGGTGTCCTCACCTATAAAATGAGAGCTGGCATCAGTCACAGACTAACCCCTCGGGGACCACTGGAGTTGGCTAGGAGCGATCATCAATGGGCAGATGTCAACAGGAAAGGCCTTTGCCCTTCTTCAACTTGAAGCGTGATTTTTGCATCAGATTTTCTAAAGAATTTTGAAGAATGGACTGCAGAGTATAAAAACAGAAACTCCAGATTTGACCAGCACTGAAAGGGCCTCTCTCATATGGATAAGCCTCTTTCTGAACTCCATCATTCCTACATTGTCCCCATTCCCATAGCATGTGCTGTCGGGTGCTCACTTGTCAAAGCATATCTTGGACCAGAGCAGGCAGGTTCACTTTCTCTACTGTAAAGTCTCTATGTTCATCAGTGAAAAATTTTAAGTCCTTTCACTCAAATCTTTGGGTTTATATATACCTTTCTCCTTGAAAATACAAAGAATAAGCCCTTGTCTAGATTACTCTGGGCTTTAAAATTCCTAAATGCATCAGAAAGAAACAATGGACAGTTTATTGGATAGAAGGGGGAAAAAAGGACAGGGGCTAAAAAAAATAGATCAGCCCCCGAATTTTCATCCCTTTAGTCAAGAAAGACTTGAGCTACATGAAAGGCTGCATGAACAAAGTGGGTTGGGGGGAAAAATGCATGCATGATATTGAATAACCATTTTTAAATTTACATTGATCTTACAGAAGCCTCAAGTGACTAGTTGCTTGCTTCACTGCTATGAGGATCGCCATGCACAAATTCCACTTGTTTCTGAGGATATGAAAGGATGGAATATCCTCTGGCAGGTGGATATCCTTTTATTAAGGATGACAAAAGATTCTGAGATACATTCTCACCCTTTTAATGATTTTGCATTTAGGAAATCTATATATGTTATTTTTACAGTCTGATTTCTACTCAAAGATGGCAAAAAGGCAACTTTATGGTTCAAAGAGAAATGCTTAACATGGCTTATTAAAAATGTATAGCACTTCTCCAACATCAAATAACTCTCCAAATGCTATAGTTTGGTAGGTTAAGAGTAAATGAAATGGGAACACACTCAAAATATACCTGAATTTAAAAGAAAAAGACTCTAGGCAAAAACGAAAAAAGTATCATGACTCATTTAGAAAGTTATTAGAAACATTTTGCTAAACACACCACAGCTAGTATTTCTTGTCCCTTCGGAATTGTTCAGTGGGGAAAAAGGTGTCTGACTATGGAGAAAACACAATATTCTTGGTGCCATCATTTCAAATTGGAAAAGTCTGCTGTGTTCCTGCCTGATGCTCCTGTGTGCTCTTGCTCTGAGTTGGGAAACACTAGCCACGATGGAAGCAGCTGCATTGCACTGAGGTATGAAATTATCCATAGCATATTTGGTGGAAGAGTCTAAGTTTATTCATTGTCATCACTGAAGTAATTGCAAGGACAGAGTAGCAACTGAACAGATCTGGTGACATCTGTACAAAATAAAAATTCTTTGTTTCTCTCTATCGATATATATTCTGTAATAATATTTCCAATGCAGTTTTTTATTACAAGATTTTAGCAAAGATGTAGAGCTTTAAGCGAGTTTAGAATATACTTTCAATGTCACCTCCTGTCTTACCCCATTTCCCATCCCAGTTCTCTGAAAAATAACCAGGATGCTTCCACATTAGGGGCCATCTCTTTTAAGCATTTCTCAGAAAATGGCATTACAGTAATTAGAATTGGGGCATAATTTAAAAGCAAGTGGAATAAAGCTATGCAGATTTTAATAAACGGTTATGGAACTACTACCGTCATAACTCCACCAAGAGGCAGAGTTGAGTGGTCCACTGACGATGCAAGTGTGGGGTTGACCTGAAGTTCAATTTGGAAATGAGAACAATGGATCAGCCCCTTGAATGAAAATTTCCCTTATCTACAAAGCAAGAATAACTCTAGTGCAGTGAGCTGATTTCCTCTCAGAGAGTTGGAGAAGCTTTGCTTCCCCTAGTGAGAGTTTATTACTTAATATCTTAAAAAACCTAAGTAGACGAACCAGGATTGAAACACATCTTCACCCTGATCCAGGACTGAGAGAAAAACACCTTCATCCTGACTCAAGCTCAACTTCCTGTTTTTCTTTTCTCACCTATGAAAATTATAACTGCCCTGGTCTTGATTGCGAAGTGTTTAACCTGCTTTAATTTTGTGTTATATTTTTTTCTCTTGACACTTTTATTTAACTGTATGCAAATATATGCAGAGTGACTATCCAAAAGCTCAGTGCAAGGTTCTTTGTGCCTGACCATCAGCCCCCACAGCAGCCCAAGATGGAAACATTATTAATTTCATTTGGAAGAAAGAGACCATGCGAGGTTAAGCAACTTGCTTCTGTGGCCCAACTGGTGCGGGAATCAGTCTAACTTCAAAGCCTATACAGGTTCATCTAAAACAGTCTGTTACACATGACCCCGAGGATACATTGAGGGGCTTCAGAGTTCTTCATATTTTAAGCTTTTTTATTAAAAAAAAAAGTTGTGAAAAGTGTATAGTTCTCCCTACACACTCGATAAATTTATGTATGTTTGAATTTTGATGATTATCTGAAAAGTTAATCCTATATAATAAAAGCCCAGCGACCAAATGGTAGAATGACCAGGATGACAGGTCAACCAGTCACTATGATGTGCACTAACCACCAGGGTGCAGATGCTCAATGCAGGAACTGCCCCCTGGTGGTCAGTGTGCTCCTTTACTGGGAGTGCTGCTTGGCTAACCGTGATAAACAGCACTCCCGAACAGCGCTCCCACAGTGGGCTGATCATCACAGGCCACGCCCCCCACTAGTGCACGAATCCATGCACCAGGCCTCTAATATATATATATTTATATTTTATCATATCACCTAAACAAAATGCTCCAATGATTTCCCACTGCCATTCAAAGAGAATCCAGACTCCTTACCTCATTTTACTAGGCTCCTTATGATCTGGTACCTACCCAGTTCTCTTTCCTGTTCTCTTCCACCCCCCACCATGCCCTCACTCAGTAAGCTCCCAGAAGGCAGGTCCCTCCTCTGAAATGTTTTCTAACGTACTTATAACAATGCCTCAGAAAACATAACAGTAATTCACAAAAGAAATACTTTAGAATAACTGGATGCTTATCGTGACACTAGATAATACTATTCTAA
>NW_006285791.1:1069354-1074255 GCF_000327345.1 Myotis davidii
GGGAAAGAAACAAGAAAAAACAGACAGACCTAATAAGTAAATGATGTAATAAATCAAAGAAAGGCCAAACTGTGGCTTGTTGCACTGCCTGAATGAACGTTTCTCAGGAATTTAAATTAAAAAGGGTGGAAAATGTGGATCTTCCCACATACTCATAGTGGCATAGCATGGTGAACAAAGATTCTGCATTAGTCACAATGCAAATATTGCTTTAATATCCTCAAAATAGCATCATTAATCACATTAAGTTCAAGTTATTACTTGAATTTGTTTTTATATTTTTGTTTAACTTGAATTCAAATTATATTAAAATGAAATTTTATATCATACATACTTATGCTTATTTACATATATTGCTATATAATTTGATATGCATTTATATATTTAAATATTAAATATAAATTATAATTTATTTGTAAATTACAGATTTACCAGTTACAGAAGCATAATGAGCTTCCACCATGTTTCTGACAATATAAACTAGCACCATTATTATACAAGCAACTTAAATGGATTCATATATTACTCAAGTCTGGAAAACACTATTTTATTCCATGCTGTCTAACATTTCACATCTCCAAACTAACCTTTGAAACCATTAGTTTTTAATTAAATATTAAGTATGAATTGTGACTAAAGTATCCAGCATATAAATGGCTGACAGAAAGGATTTCAGTGTGTCTCAAAGAGTTGATGTCATCCTTCACACAATTAATGATAGGCATTTGTGGGAAGGAGAAAGTTGGCACGGTGGGTTAACTCAGTGGTTCTTACAATGTGGTCACAAGCCCAGCAGCACCTGGGAACTTACCAGAAATGCACATTCTTGGGCTCCATCCCATACCTACTGCACCCGGAAACTTAAGGGTAGGACCCAGCTAGCTGTGTTCTAACAAGCCTCCCACCTGATGCCCCTAACCTAGACATCACTGGAGAAGATAATGACTCAGATAATATTAAGAATCTGAAAATGGCTTACTTTTTAATAGGTTTTTATTTTAATTTATAAAATGTGTTTCCCTTTCATATGCATCATATCTTTCTAGGTTTTTCTTTCTTTTTTCTTATTTTCTGTAGACCTCTTAAGGTCAATGCAAGTTAAACGAACAAAATACCTTTTGGATCAACAGCTGTGTTTACAAGATTCCTAACCAAGCAGTAAACTTATCATCTACTTTAATTAAAAACAGAAGTGAAAAATGAAGGTACTCATTCCTCTTATTTGCCCCTGCTCACAGTGTAAGGAGAGTGAGCCTCACATATAATTCCAGTCAGATGGTCACAGTCTGAAAAGCCACTTCTGAAATGAAGACTGGGAAGAGATGCAGAACTATGCAGGAACTTACACTTGAGTCTCTCATTGGACCTCCACACTGCCATCACTTCATTGGCTGTACCTATAGAACTCTGATGTCTGAAATCCGCATGGAATAGGCATCTTTTTGTAATATGTTTTCATTGATTTCAGGGAGAGAAAAGGAGAAGGAGAGAGATAGAAACACCAATGATGAGAGAGAATCATGGACTGGCTGCCTCCTACTAGGGACCGAGCCTGCATACTGAGTATGTGCCTGGACCAGGAATTGAACTGTGACCTCCTGGTTCATAAGCTGATGCTCAACCACTGAGCAACACCAGCTGGATGGAATAGGCATCTTAAAACCAGGAGGTTTCCAAAGGGAATGAGCTGCATTCAACTTGTAAATCCGTTTACCTTGAATTTGTCTAGGAGAAAAATGGAAATGCAGTTTCCTCAAGAAAGATCCAAAGAAGGACAATTATCCCTCTTAAACATACCATTTAAAATAATTGTTTCCCCACAAAAATATTTTCCTCATTGGCCCCTGAGTGTGTTCTTGAATTGTTTAGAACAACAATGGAGCATCTCCTCTCTACAGAAAGACACCACGTGATCACAAGCACTCCAGGAAAACAAAATAATCCCCTCATTCATCTCAGAGGCTTCGCCTTGCAGGAGCAGGGGGCCTGGCAACTCTGCCACCAGGGAGGCTCTCACACCAGGTGTCCTGACAAAATTATCAGCTGGGAGAGAAAAGTGGCTCCCCTTGTGCAGGAGTCACACACAGCTAGGAATCTGAAGCATCCTCTCCAAGGAAGCTGCTTTGTGTGCAAGTTGTTGTGAAAAAGGAAGGAAGTTGAAGAGAAGAAAGAAAAATTGGATCCAAAAGAAAATGCATTGTCTCTTCCAGAGACACACTCTTATTGTGTGACACGTGTCCCTTTGTTTGGCTGTAACCCGTGTAACTATAAAAAGGCCCTGTGTCCTCTGATTCCAAGGAGGATTTATGAGCAAGCAGGCTAGAGAGCAACCTTCCTGACTAATCTCAGAGCTGGCAGCAGTGGAAGAATCAGGGCCTATTAACTGAAACTGTGGTTAATGTGTTTATCTGTGCAAGGATCACTCCTTCCTTCCTCCATCTCCAAGACAACTTACCCAAGAGCCAGAAATTCATTCCAGGATTCATGAATTCAAAACCTATTATAAGTTCAAAAGGTTTTCTTTGAACCAAAATCTATAAGAGGTTCAATAATGGTAGAAAACCTCCATTCTTCTCTGAGAAAAATGTTATAATAAACGAGATCATTGCTGGCTGTATTTGCAGGAGGTAAGACGAGCATCTGAGAAATAAAAACAAAATAGCCAACTGTGTCTTTCTAAAGGGTCAAAATGTTCAAAATACATTTTCAAAGAAAAAATGTCTGAAATTTCTGCCTTTTGATGGTTCATATGTAAACTCAGGAAAGAATGGTTTCTAAGAATCCTAAAGTTTAAAAATCATTTTTGGTACATACTTTAAAGTCACCTATTTGGAGTCATCCTCCAAAAGTAAAAGTATCATCATCACTCACAGGAAGGAGCGTAAGTTTGGGCCAGGCAGTTCAGAATTCAAATCCAAGCTCTAATGATGTCTTTGTTGTATGTGTTTGGGTAAGCTACTATATATCTCAAGCTCTGGCTGATACAGCTGATATTTATTTACTTAGTGCTTCCCATGTGCCATTTCTAGATTCTTGGCCAACTGAAAGGGAAAGCCTGGCTGGAGGTGAATGAGTGAGGGGAGAGGAAGTTAGAGAGCTAAGCAGAGCCAGGCCAAATAGTGCCCTGAGGCTACAATAGTCTTTAGCTTGTATGCTTCCTAAGAGAAAAGCCCTTGGAGAGATTCCATCAGAGGGGGGCAGGCTTTGCTGCAGGTTTTAGCGAGAACACTGTGTGCTCTGCAGAGGGGCAGGACACCAGTTACGAGGCTTTGCAATCATCTAGATGAGTGATAATGTGATCATGAATAAGGGCAAGTGGTCACTGGAAAAATTCTGAAGGTAAAGCAAGTATAATTTGCTGATGGATTCAATAATGGATGGGCGAGAAAAAGGGAAGGTGTAAAGTGCCAAGATTTTTGGTCTGAGCAAGTGGAAAAATAAAGTAGTCATTAACTGAGACTGCAAAGAGCAGGTTAGGGTCCAGAAAAAGGTGGAATATCAAGAGCCCAGTTTTGACAGAGTAAATGTAAAATGCCTGTTAGATATGCTACGTAAAGACATAAGAAAGAGAGGATGTCCAAGGGCTCCACAATTAGAGACCAGAGTAAGGGGGGAGAGAGAGAGAGAGAGAGAGAGAGAGAGAGAGAGAGAGAGAGATACCACTGAGGTTAGTGGGCTATGAACATGGTGTAATTTTCTCCTGCAATATTTGATTGTTCATGTGGTGGTGAAGAGTTACAGGTAGCCAAGGGAGTTGACCAAACAGGTAGTAGGAGATTAGGGCAGGGCAAGGGATACAAGTGTGTATGCTAGAGTGCCGCATTTAAGCTGGGTAAGGATGTGAAGAGAGAAGGTAGGAAGGATTGTGAAAATGGGATAGGTTGATGGGTTGAAGATAGGAGTAGATGCTTTAAGGAGGGATAATGTACAGATATGAAATTCAAGCCTGCATATTTTTAGGGATGTCAATGGGAATCAAAGAGGACTCCTACCTTACCTTCAGATCTAGTGGTATGTGATATCTGGGAAAGAAAACAGCTACGCCTAAAGAGGGCCTCATAGTACATCACCAGGAAAAACCAGTTTCTATTAAAACAAGAGGATGAAGAAAACAATCACAGAAGACATTGAAGATGTTGGGGATTTTCACAAGCCAATTGTGGAAGGGATCAGCAGCTGAATAGATGAGAGATGCAGCTGGGGACGTTGGTGCTTGGAGTCATGTGACTATTAGATATTAGATATTAGATACTAGGTGTGAAAAACGACCTCAGGGGCCTGGACCTCAATGGATGTGATCCAGCCATGATGAGATTAGCTCACATGGCCCCTGCCTTCCCCTCTGTTAAGGACATTTGTGTTGGGAGACATGGGAAAGAGAGGAGCACAGCCAGGAGCAGGGCACGTTATGGGGCCTACCTGAGTCCACAAAGGTTATTTTACCCCTAATATCTTCCCCTAATAACTTCAATCTGCTAATTATAAACCTAGTTCTCATTACTGGCCACACATGAAAGTGATAAAACACTATTTATTAGAAATTATTTTAAAAATAAAATTTGCCTGAACTATGTGAACTCACAGCAGTTTTAACTAACTTTTGCTCCCAATAGTTTAGCTGTACCTCTTTGATAAAAAGAATATTCCATTTACTACATAATTCTTTATCCCTATCTCTTGAATTTTAAGAATTTACTCTTTTCATAGAGCGGCAACATTATCTACTAGAGTGTTACCAATTTATTAAAGGGAGGCACAGGTGGTTTCAGAAAAAGCATTCATGCCCCACTGGCTGAAGGATGTCATTTCCTTTGGTTTCTTCACATCTCATGTTTAATGCTCCTTTCTCTCCTCCTGGCCCCCGAGTGGAGTTGACATACTGCCTTCCCTTTTACTGTCCA
>NW_006285791.1:1074283-1076345 GCF_000327345.1 Myotis davidii
CATGCCTGCTTGCCTCCTTCTGCCTGCTCAGTCCACCAAACTGTCTTGCTCCTCAATAGAATAGTCTCAGTTAGGTGTTAGGTGAAATTTGATCACAGAGTAATTAGCTCTATCTAAGCAATGATTGATTCAAAGGTAAAAATAGGTACTTTCAGCAAAAGAGAGAAAAGAGTTTGTTAACTCAAATACACTTGTATTAGATAAAAATATGTATATCTTTTAATTGAGGAGCTGTGAGAAAGAACTACCTACCAGTGGCCTTCATCTGTTCTTAACCTGCTCCTGTTTCCATTCCTCCCCCTGTGACCATCATAGCAAGGGACCACACATAACCGAAACTCAGAGACATGACACATTAGGCTCACCACACATCAGGAGTTAAGATATGCCATTCCATTTCTAAAACACTCTCTCCTGTATTAGAACCGCTAGCCTCTTAGTTTTTTTTTCTCCCTACAACTGCTTCTTATTAGTGGAAAGGACACTTTTTTGTTTGTTTCTGAAAACAAGTGCCATCAAACATTTGGCCTTATTAATCTCCCATCTGTAAAACACACTTTCCTGGGATTATCAGTAGGGTGTGTGTCCTCTCTGAATGTTTTCTGGGGAATGGGAATTTATTCAAGAAAATTAATTTGCAAACAGATACAGCTATTGTTGGATGAATGGATTTTCTCTTGGCACTTTGAGGTACAGCTCTGCGGGTATCTGGGTTATTGGCACTCACTGATGTTCTTAGATTGTCTGCCAGACCCATTCCTATAATGCTGTATGAAAATATATGTGACAATTTTGCAGCCCAGAATACAAGTTGGCATCTAGCTTCCAGCTCTATTTGAGTAGTGAAATGAATTTTGTAAACTCTTAGATTCACAGATATGGCCATTCAGTTGCTTTGCTTATTTTTACTTGTTAATATAATACTTTCACCATTTCCATTCCTTGCTTTGGATAGTCTCGGGGTTTTACCACATGGAAACAAAACTTCTTGAGATTCAACAATATATAACAATCCACTTAAAACTGACCCATTCTGGAAATCCTTTTTCTCTGAATAGAACAAAGTAGCTAGGCTTTCCCCAGGAAAGCAATGTGTCGAAATGGATGGGTAGGTAGGGCCTCCAACTATCAGTTAAAAAAAAAAAGTGGATATGAGGCTTGATGGCAATAATTTGCTTATATTTTTTGTTTTGTTTTTAATTGTATTTTTATTGCTTAATGTAGAATCAAAATTCAACTAAAGGGACCTGAGGTAATATTAACAAATGTTTATTCATCAATCTGTACAGAGAACTTTGATAGAAAATACATGTCCCAGAAAGCCTTCCATTACAGTGTAAAAATTCCCCTTCACAAAAAAATTCTCCTTCCCAAAATTTTTCACACAGCCAATAATAAATATTATGATTCCTTGATCATCAACTATCCCCGCACACTCAGATTTGGGATACCAGCGATCGTGGTTAGTTTCTGTAAAGATGTGATGATAAAGAGCCAGCAAGAACAGTCCTCGGTGACACAATGAAGACAGGAAATAAGAAATATGGTGTCTGTTTCCCAAACTGATTTTACAGGCATCCCTTTACTGTAATGGCCCTGGGTACTCAATCAGTTTCACCATTTGTGAAAGGAGGAGATTAGAAACAAATTAACTTGAAGTTCTAATGTCATGTTTCACAACTCCTAATATTTGAGTTTTAACTTGTCTCTTAAAATCCGCAAAATTAAATTTTAAATGTGATGACTAATTCACCAATTGTTTTATTTTCCTAAAGTGAACTTGCATGCATCTCAATCAAGTATCAAAGGCCTACAGAAAAGTATATTTTACCAAAGGAATATTCCTTCCATGAGCCTTTCCTTGTTCAGGAAGAGGCCATCTTTGTGCAGAATTCCTGGAGGGGAAGAAAAGAGGCGGACACTTCTAAGCAATAGTGTAAGTGGAAAGAACATGAGAGCCAAGTTGAATACAGGAAGGCTTGCTCACAGCAGAAGGCAAATTTGCTTTCCCCATTAACAGAAAACCTGTTAGAGATTTTTGAGGCAGGAGGGAAAAGAATTG
>NW_006285791.1:1076514-1077358 GCF_000327345.1 Myotis davidii
GTGTATTCTTGCCCCCTTTTATCACTTACATATTTTTTTTTAAAAAAAAACAAAAAACTCTAGGGAATTTAGAACTGGGCTATTGGTTTGCCCCTTATAAGGCAAAGTCTCAGATGCCTATAAAATAGCTGATGGAGAGCAGTTCTCTTCTTATCAGTGGGTTCCAACATACTATATTTCAAATGGCCCCTCCTGGGGGGAAAGAAGCTGAAAGCGGGTGTAAATCAATATGACCTGCAACTCTTTAATAGTTAGAGCTCCTGCAATACTTAATGTTCCCATCCTCGTGGGAGAGCAGCTATTCTGATTCCTGTTAAAGGAAAAGCTATAATACTCTCCACAAAATGGATTGGTTAGTCAATAGCCAGATGATTTGTCTGTTTACCCTGGCCATGTTATATTCCTTCCCCAGTGGAGAATTATTCTTAAGAGTCTAAATTAGTATTCTTTAATTATTATTTTTTTAAAATAAAGGTAAGTTTGTTTTTCTTCTACACACTATGTGTGTGGGGGTTTGTGTGTGTGAGTTCATCTACCAACTTTTATTTTCCAAAGAAAATCTTCATTTGTGTTCTCATGTCTTAATTCTAAACACAATTTGTAAAATGGCCATTAAAGTTGACCTTGCATAATGTGTATATATTCAGGAAAAATAAGCCTTAGTAAGATATTAGTTGTATTTTAGCTGTTTTTTCCCATTTTGAGCAGCAGGCTCTTGACCCTAATAGGAGGTGAGCTCTGTACTTGTGCTGTCCAATTCAGTACCCACTAGCCACAAGAGATAATTTAAAATCTAATTAATAAAAGTAAAATAAAATAAAAAATTTAGTTCTGCAGGTGCTTA
>NW_006285791.1:1077420-1077787 GCF_000327345.1 Myotis davidii
CTGCCACATAGCACAGCACAAATGTACAGCATTTCCATCACTGCAAAAAGTTCTATTGGACAGCACTGGCCCAGACCAATTGAATGTCTCTGTATGGCAATGCCTACAGAAGTTATTAAACCAAGCTTTCCAGAAAGGTATAAAACATTTTGAAGACAATTACTGATCTCAAGTTCTGCAGAACAATCCTATCTAATAAAAGACAAATAGGGCAATTAACTGTACCTCTGATACACTTCCCATTGGCTAATCAGGGCAATATGCAAATTAACTGCCAACCAAGATGGCAACTGGCAGCCAGGCAACTGAAGCAAACAGGAGGTTTGCTTGCTCCAGTGATGGAGGAAGCCAAGGTTCCCCGCCTGCT
>NW_006285791.1:1078140-1086908 GCF_000327345.1 Myotis davidii
CAGTGAGTTCTAACATGGGGAGCTCTGCTCAGCCACAAGCCAGGCTGACGGCTGCCAGTACAGCGGTGGTGGTGGGAGCCTCTCCTGCCTCCTCAGCAGCGCTAAGGATGTCCGACTGCAGCTTAGGTCTGCTCCCCACTGGCAAGTGGACATCCCCCAAGGGCTGCTGGGCTGCCAGAGGGATGTGTGATTGCCAGCTTAGGCCCAATCCTCCAGGAGGAGGCCTAAGCCAGCAAGTGGTCATCCCATGAGGGGTCCCAGATGGCAAGAGGGCACAGGCCGGGCTGAGGGACCCCTCCCCCAAGTGCACAAATTTTTGTGCACCAGGCCTCTAGTGAATATATAATTTATTTTTGAGGCAGTCTTTGTTTTTGAATAAAACCCTGGGTACTTGGCATCTTAGGCAATGAGATCTTTAATGGCCTTTCGTGGATGAGACAGTTTTTACATGTTGCTGACCAGTGAGTATTCACTTAGCCTTTCCTCACACCCAACAATTTAGGTTGCACTCTGTCTTCACAGTAGTTTGAGCCATCATTTAAATATTCTGCTAATTTCTACTCTAATATTTTGTTTAAAATAATCCTATCTAATAAAAGAGAAACATGGTAATTGGCATACGACCGCTACCCTTCCCATTGGCTAATCAGGGTGATATGCAAATTAACTGCCAACTAAGATGGTGGCTAATTTGCATACTGAAGGCAGGGTAGGACAGTGCAAGACGCCATCCAGGCCCCTGTGTGCCATGGGGGGTGGAGGGGTGGGGCTAAGGCAAGCGGTGCTGATCACTACACCAGAGCCCTCCCCTGCCCACTGGAGACACGGGCCCACTCCCCTGTGCGATCTGCAGGCTGGCGGGGGCTGGGGCCAAGGCAAGCGGTGCTGATTGCTTTGCGCGCGTACCAGAGACAGGGGGCCCACTCCTGTGTGCGACCCGGGGGGTGGGCGGGGGTTGGGGCCAAAGCAAGCGGTGCTGATCTCTTCCCCCCACCTACCAGAGACAGGGGCCCACTCCCATGTGCGATCGGCAGGCGGGTGGGGGCTGGGGCCAAGGCAAGGGGTTGAGATCGCTTCGCCCACCTAAGAGAGCCACTGGGGCCCACTCTGTGTGCGATCGGCGGGCGGGCAGGGGCTGGGGACAAGGCAAGCAGTGCTGATCTCTTCGCCAGCCTATGAGAGACAGGGGCCCACTCCTGTGTGCGACCCGGGAATGGGCAGGGCCTGGGCCATGGCCAGCGGTGCTGATCACTTCCCCCGCCTACCAGAGACAGGGGCCCACCCTGGGGTGGGCGGGGGTGGGCGGGGGCTGGGGACAAGGCAAGAGGTAGGGATCGCTTTGCTGGCCTACCAGAGACACTGGGCCCATTCCTGTGTGCGACCCGGGGGTGGGCGGGGGATCAGCGGCATTGCTTGCCTTAGCATGAGCCCCGCCAGCCCGCGGGGAGCCATCCAGCCCAGGGCCAGGAAGGCAGGAGGTGACCCTGGAGCGCTGGAGCCACCCGGCTCTCCCAGCTGTCCGTGCTTCATGAATCCCAATTTTCCGCGGAGGCAACAGCTGCAGGACCCAGAGTGGGACACAGAGGAGTGGGCCAAGCGTGGCTCTGGCTCAGGCTTGATGAAGGGCACCTGCGTGTGGAGGAGATCTCCCCAGGGGGCAGCGACTCCCCCTGCTGCCAGGGAGATCTCCTCTGCCCCGGTGCCCTCTGTCCAGCCCAAGCCGCACTCAGCCGCACAGTGGCTTGAGCCATCATTTAAATATTCTGCTAATTTCTACTTGGTCCCTCCCTGGCCTGATCGTGCACCTGTGGGGTCTCTCAGCCTGGCCTGCACCCACTCAAAATTGAGGACCCCTTGGGGGATGTCAGAGAGCTGGTTTCAGCTTGATTTCACAGGCCACTCTCCTTGGGAGTGCGTCAGATGCAGGGCTCATGGCTGGCGAGCGCTGCTGTGACAACGTGAGCCTCTCCAGATCGGGACTAATTGGGCATGAGCCCATCGCAGGCACAGTGGAGTTGGGATGAGCGGCATCGGCAGGTAGGAGCTGCAGGTGGCGTTGGACTGCGGGTTTTGGCTTGATCCCTGCTGGCCACCCAGAGGGATCCCACCCATGCACGAATTCGTACACCAGGCCTCTAGTAAAAGTATAAAATGATAATATGCATCCAAAGATGTGCATGTTACATAACTGTAATACAACCATCGACAAGAAAGTTAGATGCAGCCAAATTGGTAGACCTTTACCTCCAATGGTATATTTCAAGAACAGAATGATGTAATTAGGCATGTGCAAAGTAGTGAGTATTAAGCTTCAGCTAGATGGTATGTTAATCTAGATAGGACAAGATGAGTGGAGGAACACAGAAAAGGTTAGTCTGGGGTACTGGCAGGAACATTCCCTTCCATCTGGTGACACCACTAACTACTGTGGCTGCACAAAAATAACTAGAGGATCTCTTGGCTCACAGATCTTTGAAGCACAATCTGCTATCCAGAAATCAGTCCTATGGCCCCAAAGTTCAAGAAACTTAGAAATAGATAAGAAACTTAGAAATAGATAATAGAAATAGAATACTCATAGCCTATGAAGAGAAAATATGTGATGACTTATCACAATGGTTCTTCCATATCTCATTGGTCTATCCATACAGAAAATACCCTGGCATTTCACTTGATTTTTGGCTAATGGAACTCACTTGCCTCCTGCCCAAGAAAGAAAAACCCCTCTCATCACTGCATCCAGCTTAGAGACCAGGATCTCAGAATGACTTTTTTAGCCGCCATATGGTCGGGATGTGATGACTTTGTACCAGATAATCTTAGGGTTAAAAATGGAAGGTTTAGACTCCCTATCTCTCCTCCCAATATGAAACACTGGAGCAAAGACAGAATTCAGTTGAAAGAGAAGAATGCAACCACAAAGCAGTCATTGCTTCATAGCAATTTTCATGTCCCTCTGGCAGAATTTGTGAAGTTCCTGCTCCCCAACCAGGGAACAGGAGAGGTTCGTAATACAGGCCATGATTCAGCTTTCTAGGGGAACATTCTGGACCATTGTAGCTTCTGGCTCTTACTCCAGAGGCTCTTCCTTAGTCAGTACCCTTCTTGGCAATATCTGAAGTGTGAGGGAGATGGGGAGAGGAAGCATGCTCTACTTAAGGGCTATTCATAGCCTTTGAAGTCTCTCTCCTGTTCATGGAAGCACCCAAGAGCTGTTTTAAGTTTGGAACAAAGGCTTTATTAGTAAAGGCTCATGGATTCTTTGTTAATATAATTCTCTTGGTAATTTGAAAGGCTTCTAATTCACTTGCTTTCAGCCAATTCCGTGTGCCGGTAACTACAACCAAAATTCTTTCTAAATACAGTTGTCCATGTAATGGGTGCCTACCCTGAGGTTATATGAAACAATGAAATAATGAGCCACATCCTTACCTTGACTGGCTCCTTGAGTCATGTGATTCAGCTGAAGTTTTCCTGGACCTTTGTTACTCAAAGCCCAGAGTTTCAGGAAGCTCTTTGTTTTGGTGTCTGCTTGCCAAGTCAGGTAACACACAACGGTACAACTTGCACACAGTAATTCTGTTTTCTGGATTCTTCCCCTAAAGCTGTAAGCTGAGAAGGTGCAAAGTCTCATATAGTAGGTACTAATCTTTAAAATAGGTCTCATAACATGCACCATCTTTTTAGCATCCATATCTGTTTCTTTGCTGCTTGTTCTCCAAGTGCTAAGCACCTGCCCAATAGTTCCAGTTAGTGTTAGAATAGCACCTTATTTCCAGTACCAGCCAGGCTTTGATCATAAAGTCCACAGGAACCTTTCCAGGAATTTCAGGTAGAAACAGTTTTATGGTAACACTGGAAAGGTGGTGAAATGCAGATCAGGAGGCCACCTCCAGCAAATCCTTAAGGCATCTGGGCAGAGCCAACAACTATGACTCCCTCCTTGACAGGCCTGAGGGACCCATTTTGTCCCAACCCCATGTCTTCTCTATTCTGAGACATCATCCCTTGCTCAATGCTCTTACTGGATATACAGATGGATCTAAAGTCTTCTCTTATTATTTCTAGCAAGGCTGCTTAATGCTGTAGGTCTGTCTCTTTAACCACAGTTCTCCGTGGTCTTCTCTCAGCTGCATTTACTCTGTAAACTCCACATTCCTCTGAACTGGTGGCTTCACCTGGCCTGAGAACGGACCCCATTCGGCATGTCTTTAAGCAACAGTCCTAGGGCATGTCACAAGCGGTCAATATTATATGGATTACAATTTCAGTAATGGGTAGAGGAACAGAATAAGTTCCCTTTGTTGATGATAGAAATTGTGACTTCAGAGAACTATTTTCTTCAAATTCTATATGGCTCCTGCTGGACTGTGGCTGATTGGAGGTCACAGCAATACAATCTCTAGAAATTCCAAGCACTTGTCAGGGAAAAGGGACTTATTACTAGAATAGGGAGAAAGCCGCTGATCCAGGCTCTCCTCTATGCCAGCCCTTCTCTGTTTTCCACAGAGGATCGAACAAGAGTGAAATATAATAGGGGTCTTCTTATAAAATTATTTTTTAAATGCCAGACAG
This sequence comes from Myotis davidii, assembly GCF_000327345.1. Taxonomy (NCBI): domain Eukaryota; kingdom Metazoa; phylum Chordata; class Mammalia; order Chiroptera; family Vespertilionidae; genus Myotis; species Myotis davidii. The sequence goes on from NW_006285791.1 coordinate 1,082,716, forward strand.
AAGTATGGCACCAAAGGGCCCTATGCGATCTTTGCGTCCTATATCCTTAGAAGGTAACATGATACCCAGTTCTTTGTTCCACCAGCTTCAACATAATGGAAGTTTTAGAAGTTGCCGTTAAAATTCAAGTAAATTTCAATCATCAGTTTTCCTTTACCATCTTTCTCTGTATAAAGCTATAGCCCTTTCCACCTATTCGCAAATAAACATAAAAGGAGTCGTTTTATAGGCAGCCAAAATTTTACTAGGGGAATAAAAGACATGGAACGAACAATGAAACATCACCAGAGACCCCTAATGGTATTTGACAACCTGCCAGAAGACAGAATAGACACTAAGACAGAATCAAAGACCAGCCAACAGGCATGTTGATCTGCCACAGTAGCTGTCCAAACCTCCCAGAAATGCATTGGAAATTAACACATAATTGCTGTTTTCTAATTTTTGTTTTTCCCAGAAGTAAATATGAGAAAGGACTTTTGTTACTACATTTATACTTTTTTAAAGCACAGTAATTATCCTCCCTCCTCAAAATGCAAACCAACAAATTTTTAAGCATGAAAATAAGAAAAAGAAGGAAGCTATATAAGGGATTCTAAATAATGAAAATCACAGTGAGAAAGAATGAGTTTTTTCCTTTTACCCTCTTCTATGATATGAGAGCAGAGGGATACTCAATGAAATTAGATGGCAGTAACTTTAGATCTAATAATAGGTAACACTTCATTAGCTGAGTGGGTATATGGAATTCTCTGCAGCAAGAGGTCATGAGATGAGCACAGAGGCTGGATTTTAAAAAGAAGCAGATCATTTTACGTCCACTAACAGACTCCTGAGTGTGGCAAGTAAAGATAATGAAAAAGGTAATCTGATCACTGGCATCAGGATACAAACCAGTTGCTTCAATCAGCCTCCAGAAGAACTGCCTCCTTCTCTTACAGGGCACTTTACAACTGAATGAATGGGCCTGGTTCTATATAGCTTCCTGTGAACCAGGTGGGTTTAAGTCATTACTGGAGAGAAGGTTCTAGGCTCATTGATTCAATATTCAAATGCTTAGAGCACATTGTGGTAGTCCACAATCCTGGCACTTACTCTTAAATGATGTGAAATGTACATATCTTAAATTGTCTAATTGCAATGGAAGTCTTTATTCATCACCGGCCTTTCAGAGTCATAAACAGCAATGGAGCCATAACTAGAAATTTTGTATAAGTCACTTGGGCAAAATCTCAAAGCTACAATTACTCTGGTTTAGGTCTACACAGCTGAAAATTATAACACTGTAATAATATGCAAATCGGCCTAATAATACCATCCTCTAGCTATAATAATTGCATCAACATTACTATGAAAAAGTGGGGGACAATAACTGTTTCTTTTGAATATCACATATCCTATATAATAAAAGGCTAATATGCAAATTGACCAAACATAGGAATGACCGGTTGCTATTATGCACACTGACCATCAGGGAGCAGACGCTCAATGCAGAAGCTGACCCCTGGTGGTAAGTGTGCTCCCACAGGGGGAGCACCGCTCAAGCTACAAGTCTGGCTCACGGCTGGCGAGCACAGCTGTGGTGGCAGGAATCTCTCCCACCTCCATGGTAGCACTAAGGATGTCCGACTGCCGACTTAGTCCTGCTTCCCATGGCACACCCCGTGAGGGCTCCTGGACTGTGAGAGGGCACAGGCTGGGCTGAGGGATCCTCCTCCCACCCCCCGCCCAACCACCCAAGTGCATGAATTTCGTGCACTGGACCTCTAGTTTTATATAAATGCAAAACAGACAATGCTAGGCATTGTTTGTGGGCAAAGAGTTGCAATGGGAATAAAGCAGCAAGGCCATGTTCAGGGAGCACACAGCATAGGGGAGAAGGCAGAGCTATAGTTTTTAAATGCCCCAAACACAGTGTTTCTCTTATTCTAGTCTTAGAGAAGTGAATGACTAACTCAGATGAAGTTGCTAACCCAGTTCTCTCTGCAGCAGCTGTGAGAGAGAAATAACTGTTCTTATCAGCCAGTCTCTGTTGGAAGCTGAGTTAAATATCAAGAATTATAACACTGAGAATAATACCATCTTCAGGCTATACAGGGATTCTTTCACCTAGCAAGCCAGGTTCTTCTAAATGCTTCTAAAAGCATCAAATACATGTTACTTGTGTAGACAATTCACACGACTTGCCCCACCCACTCCATATACAGAAAACAGTAAAACAGTTTGTGTGGCTAGATTCTAAATATATTATTTTGCTTACTTATTAAATAAGCAAACATTTACACTGTATGGTCATATTATTATGACCACCCATCAGTACTTCGCTGGGCCACCTTTTGCCTTCAATACTGCAGCAGTTCTTCTTGGCATTGACTCCACGAGATGTTGAAAGGTGATGGGAGGAATCTGACACCATGCCTGATGAAGAGCTCTGTCCAGTTCTGTGAGATTTGATGGTTGTGGAACCAGCTGCCTGATGGCTTTTAACTTCATCCCACAAAGCTCAATTGGATTGAGATCTGGTGATTGTGGGGGCGACCTAAGCAAGGTAAAGTCTCCCTCATGTTCTTGAAACCACTCCTGCACAATACGAGCACCGGGGCATGGCGCATTGTCTTGTTGGAAGATAATGCTTGGTGTTGTGCTATTCAGACATGGTTCCACATGAATTAAAAGGCCCAAATCATACAGGAAAACATGCCCCAAACCATAACACTGCCCCCACCAGCTTGAAGGGTTGTACTCATGCATGTGGGGTGCATGCTTTCATGCTGTTTCTGCCAAATTCTCACTCTGCCATCTGCATGATGCAACTGGAAATGTGATTCATTGGACCACATGACTTTTTTCCAATGCCCGACTGTCCAATCCTTGTGTTCCTGTGGGAATTGGAGACGTTTTATCTTGGTAACTGCACACAGCAAAGGTGTTCAAACAGGCCTTCAACTTCCATATCCCATGTGATGCAGTTTACAGCTAATTTGCCTACAAATGTCAGGTGGTCATAATAATCTGGCCACTAAGTGTATATTCAAGAAGTGTAAGGTGCAGGGCAGGAGATAAGGCCAGAAATGGAACCAGGTTGTCAAAATGTAAGAAGAATGAATACTATATGTTGAAGGCTTTCCATGCCAAGCCAGAAGGTTTGGAATTTATTCTATAGATAACAGATACCATTGACGATTTTGAGCTGGGTAATAGCATCATTAAATATGAGTTCTCAAAATAACCCTCATATGGTAGTATAGAACTATTTGAAGGGGAAGCAACAAGATTTGTTAAAAAGCTATTTCAATACCCAGGAAAAATGATGAGGATCCAAAATACAGTAATGTCAGTGAAAAAATAAACAGAAGACAATGTCTTTAAGAGAAATGGCACCTTCAGAATGTTGTGACTAACTTAATATGGGGTGGGGGTTAGAAAGTTCTTAGAGTAACTCCAACGGATCAGACAATGCCATGATTTGAGACATGAGAATGGTTCACTAGCCTATCTATATGTCAAAACCCCCATGAAGTTTCATAAAAATACAGATGTCCCTGACCCAGTCCTTGATATGATGACATGGTAGGGCTGGAATCAAAGCCAGGCACTTGCGTGCTTCACAAATCTCACAGGTGAAGTTGATGTAAAGCCATACTTAGAAGCATTGACATAGGGAATATAGGAAATCTGCAGATTTGGCTAGTGAAGAAAAAAGGTAACTTTCCTTTTCAAAATAATGCAATTTTTTTACTTGTGAAAATAAAAGACCTAAAGGGGACTGGGTCTCTCTTATGTATGTGCCTTGCTCTGTATCTGGCACACGTGGCATCCCATAAGTATTAATTTAATTGAAGGAGTGGACATCCGTGGGCAATCAAAAACATGGGAGTGGATTTATTTCCTGAGACACAACATGGCAGGATGGAAAAAAGACAAACTTTGCAAACTGAAGGTTCCAGTTCCAGCTCCAGCATTCCCTGGCTGGTGGCATTGAATAGGTTACTCAGTTTCTCTGAGATTTAGTTTCCTCAACTTTGAAATTGCTTCAATGCTTCTTGAGAGAACTAAGTTACATATATATATATATATATATATATATATAAGATATGAATGTGCTCTGTCAGTGTGTTCATTCTTTCCCATTCTCAAGAAGTAAAAAGTTTGCAAACTAGCAACTCTCATAAAAAAATAAATAAATAGAAGCT
>NW_006285791.1:1087011-1095381 GCF_000327345.1 Myotis davidii
ATTGATAGATAAGTCACATCAAATTGAGTATATAAATGGTAATTATTGATATGTTAATTATTATCCTTATATGGACTTTGAAGTGACTGAGATGATCTAGGAAAGTTTGTAAGTCAAAGAAGAGGGACAATAATCCTGAAGTTCATAAATAATAAAAGGGCAGACAGGAGAACAAAAAGTAACAAGAGTCCAAGAGAGTGAACTCCTTTGTTTAGGGGATTATGTACTCCCAAATATTCACTTGCTTGCAGTGGCCACACCCATTCTGGCCACTATCTCTGTTTCCAGGTGTGACTGACAAGCAAGTATCTTCCCTATGTCAACCTAACTTCACTATTTTCCCTTTGTTAGATCCCTGGGGAGTGTGAAACTGCAGGTTCTTGGTAAAGCTGCACAAATGACATGCCTCTAGTGTCTCACTTCCCCATTTGCTCCTTTCCTATTAATAATAACTAGCTAATTACAATGGTGTCATTCAGACAATAGTATAATCTACATTATTTACTGTCCCCACCTAGCACCATGCAGTTATCACAAGATTATCCTATATAATAAAGAGCTAATATGCTAATTAGACCAAATAGCAGAACGACTGTCCAAACGACCTTCCAGAGAAAGCTCTGTGAGGGCCAGGGCAGCAGTCAGGGCAGCTGTGAGGGCCGAGGCAGCTGGGGCTGCAAGGACCTACCCTTGCATGATTTTTGTGCATCGGGCCTCTAGTCAAATATATTCCCTACTAGAGGCCCAGTGCACAAAAATTCGTGCACTCGGGGGGCGGGGAGGAGTCCCTCAACCCAGCCTGTGCCCTCTTGCCGCCTGGGACCCCTCAGGGGATGACCACCTGCTGGCTTAGACCTGCTCCCCGGGGGATTGGGCCTAAGCTGGCAATCACACATCCCTCTGGCAGCCCAGCAGCCCTCGGGGAGGGCTTGCCAGCGGGGAGCAGGCCTAAACTGCAGTCGGACATCCTTAGTGCTGCTGAGGAGGCAGGAGAGGCTCCTACCACCACCGCTGTACTGGAATCCATCAGCCTGGCTTGTGCTGAGCAGAGCTTCCCCATGTGGGAGTGTACTGACCATGAGAGGGCAGCTCCTGCATTGAGCGTCTGCCCCCTGGTGGTCGGTGTGTGTCATAGTAACCAGTCATTCCCAGTCTTTCTACTGTTAGGGTAATTTTGCATATTACTCTTTTACTATATAGGATAGAGGCCTGGTGCCTGGGTGGGGGCCAGCTGGTTTGCCCTGAAGGGTGTCCCAGATCAGGATGTGGGTCCCGCTTGGGTGCTTGGCCACCCTGAGTGAGGGGTTGATGGCTGTTTGCAGCTGTTCACACCCCCTTCGGGGTGGGCGTCCCCATTGGGGTGCCTGGCCAGCCTGGGTGAGGGGCTGATGGCTGTTTTCAGGCTGGCCACACCCCTTTCATGGTGGGGGTCCCCAATAGGGTGCCTGGCCAGTCTGGGTGAGGGGCTGAGGGCTGTTTTCAGGCTGGCCTGCAACTGAAGCTCCCAGCCTCTCCTTTTTTTCTTTCTTTTCTTTTTTATTCTGGGATTTATTTACCTTCTATAATTGAAACTCTGTGGCATTCACTGGCCCTTCCAGCTCTGAGACTGTGGCTGGCTGAAAGCAGGTATCTGGGGTTTGTTTAGCTTCTATAATTGAAACTTAGTTGCCATCCTGCTCGCTCCAGCTCTGAGGCCGCGGCTGGCTGAAAGCAGGTATCTGGGGTTTGTTTAGCTTCTATAATTGAAACATTGTTGCTTCCGCAGCTCAGAGCTGGGCCGTGGCAGGCAGGGAACCTTGGCTTCTTCCATCACTGGAGCAAGCAAACCTCCTGTTTGCTTCAGCTGCGTGGCTGTCAGCCGCCATCTTCGTTGGCAGTTAATTTGCATATCTTGCTGATTAGCCAATGGGAAGCGTAGCTTAGGTATGGTTAATTACCCTTTTTGTCTTTTATTAGATAGGATGTTGTACTTTCAAGTAACAAATTTAAAGTAAATGAGGTTACTACTGGTCACACAGAGTCTTGGGAGAATGCAGTCATAGGGATTTCAAGTACTGTAAGGGCAGGAAGACTACGCACATTACAAAGGCATAGACTGATGGAGTCTGTTATTCTTTAGAGATGAACAAGTGAATATGAAGAACACTTTGTGAGACCATGATAAGCATCCTTCCATGAATTTAAGAAATTAAGATAAAATAAAACTTGATTAATCTCTACTATTCTGAAAAATCTTTTCCCTGAGAGAAAATAAAGAAAAGTTAACTCCAATGGGGTTTTATCAACTTCCTCATGCTTCCTGTTTGTTCTTATCAGTCTCTGTTGAGAGAGAGAAGAAAAGGCAAGCATGTGAAACCAGAGAATGCTGGATATAAATTTGAAAGTATTGAGACTTTTCTTTAGTATGTTTAATTTTCTCAGGCTTCTTTGGAAACTTTTTGCAACTAGTTTCAATATATGTATGGTAAAATATATTCAGACTTAGGTAGTTACCAGAGATGAAAAGGTGCATCGAAACAAAGCATTTAAATAAAAAAAATGAAACAATAGAAGGCTTTGAACTGTTTGCACAAACATCAAACATATTCACAAGATAGCCTGGCCTTTGCTAAACTCATTATGAGATGGTGTTTTGTTTCATGTTTAATGAAGTAGCCCTATAATAATTCAAAAGATATTCGTTTTAATACAATCAGTATGCATTTTGCAGGCTCTTCCCACCACTGGAGAGCTTTAAAAGTTTAGAAGGCACATCACAGAGCCAACTAGCTAGAAAGGTCAATCTTCTGCCTTTCTCAGACCTCTTTGGTATTCACTGCTCTGGCTTTTTGTAGTCATCAGAGTAACAGCCCAACTCTATATGTCTGCAAATCACAGGGAACAGAGAGGTCCCATGAGAGTCCTTTCCTTAGGCATGGGGGCACAGCCTTCCATCAGAGCAGGAACTAGACAAGAAATCTCTTTGCACATCCTTTTGTCTTTCCACTCTGACCTGTGTTTCTATCCTGAATCCTGTTGAGAGATCCAAGAATCATGAGCAAGTTCTCTATAATTGCATTTGTAAATTCTCCATCTGGAGAGTGTCTCTGATGCCAACTTTGATATTGTATTGGCATCCCACAAAAACATGGGCAGCAAGTTCCACTTGAATGTCCGATTTTACCATGTCACAAAGAAATCCCAACAAATCTAGCCCATCACTTAGGTTTGATAACCACAAGATGAAAAATTTAAATTCATACAGGAAGAAGATTGTGTTTTCTTAAAACCCAAATAAATTCATTTGTTTTCCATGAATCCCACTTATTAATATGAATCTGTGGCTTAAAAAAACAGTGTATGTCCTGCAGCATTTAAGGTATTTCTAGAGATGCAGGGAGAAGAAAATCTGCTAGCTTGGTGGCGTTCCATGAGGCTAATTGCCTGGAGAATTGATGTAATAACGCAATGACAACAGGCTGTGCTCAATATATTGCACTTTTAATGCAGCAGGAAAACTGGAGCGGCAGCTTTTGCTCGTTTCTCAGCTTAAGGAATTACATTCTTCCTCAGTTGGTAACATTAAAGATCAGAATATGTTGTCACAGAACTTTGGAATTTAATCTAGCCATGTGGATCTTTTGGAGGTGCTTTTATGAGTGCTTTAAATCTTAATTCCTAAATGCATCTTCAAATAACAGATGTTAAAATATGTACAGTACTGGTAATGCTATTTACCTGCCTGCATGTTTTCAAAAGCCCCACTTACATGTATTAATGACAGCTCCGTAACTCCTAGACCTACATTCTTTTCACTGGCTTCCCACACCATCTGGCCTGTGGTCAAGCCTATTCAGAACTGGACCTCGAACAGAAACTCTGGGAAAACACCATGTGTAGGAATGTGTGGGACTCACATCTTCTTCTTCTAACTTGTTTTCCTAATAAAATGCTTTGCTGTGATTCAAGTCCCTTCCTTGATCACAAGGGAAGGTGTTGAAAGACTGCTTATGTAAAGTTGTCAGGGCCCATATGCACTGCCTACTAGTTATGATCATCATTATTAAAGAGAAGCTGTGCTGTCCCATGGGACAAAGGTATAATCAAGGGGATAAAAGTGATAGCAGTAAGAGTAGGATATGTACTATGACTTTTACATGACTTCCTTCACTTTTCATCCTTCAGACTTTGTCCGCCAAACTAATCTTCTCCATCACTTTTCAACCTGGAATACGTGGTGCCCTATTACTGGGGCCTGCACCATGGTCTCACAGCTTCCTCATAACATCCTGGTCCATATTCCAGGCTTTTCTAGGCCACTCTGCATTATCTCTGCCTGGAGCTGTGGGGAATTCCACAGCAAACTGGCATGGCCCAGCATGGAGCCAGCACAAAGTGCTCAGCACAGAACCCAGGAACATTCTGGAAATTCGACTCAATGATGCTCAATTATGAAAGCTTTGCTGCTGTTAATCCCAGTCTTCATTTACTTAGTCAGACATGTTTCTGATGGTTGTTTTGTCATTTCTCCTATTATTTCTAACACAAATGAAAAAAATATGGAAGACAAGGGTGGTAAAAATCTTGCTAGGGAAAAAATCCATTTTCAATTAGGAAATCTTTTAGAACAGCCATATGGCTGCCTTCAGTCCTTCCATCTCTATTTTGTCTATTCAACAAATATGACTTCCCAGGGGCTCAATGCATCCTAAAAGTCCCTAAGAAAAAAAGGATATGAAGATGCCTTCATAGTCTTTCTACCCCAGACCTAAACTTAGCATCACTAATTTCCTCCCTTTAAGTTAAAAAGTCCTGGAGGCATTATCAATATTTACTTATTTCATCCTAAACTTTCTGTAAACTTGATTCAGAAACTGTTCAGAAACTATAAAATAACGGAATAAAAAGGAAGCAGAAGAATAACCAACACTCCCAGGTACCAGATGTTTGATGCCACGCATATAAAGTAGCCAGGGGGCTTCTGGGTTCCAACCGTATGCTTTTAATTTATGCACACTCACCCCTAACCCTTGTTTTCAGGTGCTCAGAGACAGAATTCTTTGAGACAAAGAAATTTAAAGTTGTAGTCCTGACATACTCCTTTCCTTTATTTAGGCATCACTTCTTTGTTAACCAAAATGCATGTACACTATTCTGAAAGCAATTTCTCCCCAAAGAATTGTATCATTTATAACATATTTACAGTATAAAAATGGTCTTTTGATTCAAGAGCTATAAAAGAGCAGTAAATAAACCCTTTAGTCTTTGGAATTTTCCCCTCCATATCCCCAATTCTAGTTTCTCATGTCTACCCCAAACAAAGCAAGTCCCTGAAGGCAAAGATTTCTGAGAAGATGAGGATATGGGCTGAAGATTTCTTGGGCTTATTTGTCAGCTATGTAGTTTGGTGTGAGCCATGTGATACACTGCTGCAAATATATCAAGCTGCTAACTCTGAGGCTGAGTGTTAATCCAGGACTCAAATGAAAATTTTCCTGTAACCTCTTGATGCTCATCTTGATGTTCATCTTCTGCCCCCCCCCCCCACCGCACCCCCGCAACATTCAGGTCCTGTATGTACGCACGGAAGCACAGAACAAGTTTCAGCCACAACACACAGACTCCTGCTGATGATTACACCTTGTGTGTTAAGCCTGCTAAATTCTAATGCTCTAATTCCATAGCTGTGTCTCCAAACTATTAGGTAATCAACCCAAATGTCAGCTATCCAGGATTTATTACAGCGGTCACCGGAAATGGTGCTTGGAGCAAAAATGATAGAGAGCACCAATCTCTCAAATGATTAAAACTAGCTTTCTCCTGTTACCTTTTATTAGTCTTGTCTTCATTACTTTTGTCATGTTTTCACTGATGATAAGCATAGAAAGTGGTATATTCTTCACTGTATGCCTTACATTGTCACATGAATGAGTTGTTCAGTTGAAGGAATATATGTAATCACAGTGATAAAGGCAACAATACAAACAGAGGGCTCTGTTCTCTAGGAGAAAGAAAGAAAAACTCATTTGATGATGTCAACCTAAGATTTTTGAGAAATAACAGATTATTATGGATCAGTTGGTGGCAGGGTAGTGAAAACATTAGTGTGTGTGTGTGCACGCACATGGTGTTGTTGTTTTGTGTGTGTGTGTGTGTGTGTGTGTGTTTTAATACAACATAAATGCTCTGTTTACTTCTTTCCTCTATGAATCCATGGCAATGACCTTAGAGCAGAAACAAGGAACCCACTGCAAGAGGACTGCTTGAGATGGCACGACTGATCAGCACTCCATCAACCCTCTATATCTTTTCAGATCACATCTAACAGTGAGCTTCTTCCCTTTCTCATGCCTTCTAATTTTGCTGTTTTATTACTGGCCTAATGACTAAATGCATTTATTTATTCACTGGATGATTTCTTCTTTTTTTTTCTATCCTCTCAACCCAACACACTTTTAACATCATTTCAAACACAGCAGCTTTGGGCTGTAATATGCGTAAAACTCTCAATGATAGTGTCCTGTTTAACTGATTATATTGATGTTGCTAAGCAGTGAGGGTTCTCACAGATCAGTGCATAAATGGCACCTGATGATAAGCGTGGTGAAAGGCTTTGTGCATCACACTGTACCTGATAATCCACTATACATGTTGTATTTAATGAATAACTAATGCGCACCAGTAAGAGATATAGAGTCAGGGCCAGAGAACCCACTGGAAGCAGCAATACTTTAGTCATGACTAGATCACCAGGAGAATGTTTATCCTCTCTAGAGTAGCTACAGAAAATTTACAAAAATTACCCAGGTATATCCAGCCAACCCCATTTGCAAAAAAGCTGTCCTGTTCCCCTCCTCAATCCCCATCTCACCCACCTCACCTCCCCTCACCCCAAGGTGTACATTTTCAACATTATCAATAGGAAGTTCCTTGCCAAGGCAGAGAGAGTGAAGAAGGATATGAAGGCATGCATCCTCGTCATACGAGTTGTAACTCGAATTTCATGTCCCCATAGAAACAACATGAGTACTTACAGGTACATATAGTTGAAATAGCACGCCTCATGTAACACCTCCAGGAAATAGTGAGTGGCACAGGTTTGCTGGGGAACATGCAATTTTAACCTTCGAGAAATTTATTGTTTTAAATAGGAAACGAGGTTGTCAGTTCTGAAAACTAACAATGTAAAGCTTTGGGCGGGGGCGGGGGGGGGGCACTTGCTGACTGACTATATTTCAGGCACTGTAGTTAAAAAGGACAGGTATTATTATTCTCATTTCATAAATATGAAAATTGAAACTCAGAAAGGTTATGTAAATTGCCCAATTTACCACCTTTAAGTGCTGAAGCAGAGACTTGAATACTATAGTGTCTGTCGACAAACCACATTATTTTCAAACTCCTCTGGATGATAATTTCAGCATGCAACTGGTTCACAGATTGGAAATTACCCACATTAAAAAAAAAGTGTGAACATGACTTTATTTTGCCGTTAACAAAATTAAAGCAAAATTCATAAGCCTGTCAACAGAGTACGTCAAATTGCTTTCATTTTCCTGTATTCCTTTCAGGCTTGTTTGTGTTCAAATTTTGACTCAGTAGCTCAAAAACCACAAAACCTTTGGCAAGTTAGTTTTTTGATACCTTAATTTCACATCTGTTAAAATGAAGGCAATGATAATACCTTCCCCATAGTACTATTGTGAGCATTCTCAGAGATAATGCGTGTAACATGCTTGGGATCATCCCCGGCATAGGATGCAAATTCAGTCAGTATTATGTTATACTAGAGGCCTGATGCACAAAATTTGTGTGTGTGTGTGGGGGCGGGGGACTCTCTCAGCCTAGCCTGCTCCCTCTCGCAATCCAGGACCCCTTGCTCCTAAATGCCCACCTGCTCGCTCCTTACCGCCCACCTGCTTGCTCCTTACCGCTTGGCTTGCTGCTCCTTAGCACTGCCACGGAGGCGGAAGAGGCTCTTGCCACCGCCACTGCACTCACCTCGCCAGCCGTGAGCCTGGCTTCTGGCTGAGCAGTGCTCCCACTGCAGGAGCGCACTGAGCACCAGGAGGCAACTCCTGCATTGAGCATCTGCCCCCTAGTGGTCAGTGCACATCATAGCGACTGGTCGTTCTGGTCATTCTGCCGTAACTGTCACTGGGCTTTTATATATATAGACTAGGGGCCCGGTGCACGAAATTCGTGCACTTGGTGTGTGTGTGGGGGGAGTTTCCCTCAGCCCAGCCTGCCCCCTCTCACATACTGGGATCCCTCAAGCGTTGACCCCCATCACCCTCCAATCGCAGGATGGGCCCCTTGCCCAGGCCTGAAGCCTCTGACAGAGGCATCCGGCCTGGGCCGGGGGCCCTCATTTCCCCCCCTCACTCTGTT
>NW_006285791.1:1096012-1125880 GCF_000327345.1 Myotis davidii
AGTTAACTGCCAATCTTAGTTGGCAGTTAATTTGCATATAGCCCTGATTAGCCAATGAAAAGGGTATTGGTCATACGCCAATTACCATTTTTGTCTTTTATTAGATAGGATTACTTGTGATCATGCCAGATCCATCAGCCCATTGCTCCCTAATAGGGCAGTTGGGGTATGGGGGTGCCAGTGAACACACATGTCCATGGGGCACTCCACACCTGAAGTCCACGTCCGGACTTGTGATCACTGTTGGCCTTTGCTGATGGAAGGCTGACCTGGTTTGTTCCTTGGGTCTGTATTAGTTTCCTGTTGCTGATGTAACAAATTACCACACATTCAGTGGCCTAAAATAATGTAACTATATAATTTTACAGTTCTGGAGATCAGAGTCCTAAAAACAAGGTTTCAGTGGGGCTGTGCTCCTTCGGGGGGTTCTAGACAAGAATGTGTTTCTGCTTTTCCAACTCTGGAAGCTGCCAACATTCCATGGCTCATCACTGCATCACTGCTCCAACCTCTGCTTCCATCTTCCCAACTCCTACTCTGACTCTGATACTCCTGACCCCCCTTTTCACCTTTACAAGGGTCGCTATGATTACACTGGACTCACCAGGTAATTTCCATCTTAAGATCCTTAACTTAATCACAGCTGCAATGTCCTTTTCTGCCATATAAGTTAGTATATTTACAGGTCCTGGCTTTAGGACATGGACATCTTTAGGAGGGTCATTATTCTGCATAACAAATGCCCCTGACATCAATGTCCACTAAGTAGAGGTGCACATGTGACTTGTTCATTTGCTTGAACTGAGTACAACAACCCTCCCCTATGTATGTTTGACACACCTTAGTGCTCACCCTTGAGGTCTCAGTCACAGCTCCTGGGTAAATCCTGGCTGAACTGACCCTTCCATGGATTATGTGTCAAGATCATCTCCCCGTCAAGACAAGCCTTTCATGGAAGGCTCTCATCTTAGCCACTTTCTTCTTCTCTCACAGTATCTACTGCACAGTCTCTCACTTTTGGACTCATGCCGTGCCAATGGGAGCGAGTGAGGGCTTAGCAGCTCTAATTCACAACTGTGTCTCCCCCCAAAGCTGACTGTGCTGCCATGTGCATCTTGCTGGGTCTGCATTGTGGTGCCACAAGCTTCCAGGCAAGACAGATGTGCCTTTCCCACCACCTAAAGTTCCACATGGAAAGTGGCATATGGAAGGCTCCTTGCTTTTGGCTTCCCCATCACTGCATCTAATATCATCCCCCAGCTGGGGGGTGGGGAGCAATGACAAGATGACCTCAATACTTTACATCCCTTAGCTCCCTCTTGGTCTCCAACTTAATCATATGCACAAGAATGGGAGGGGCAGTGAACTGGCTTCCTTCCCTGTCCTTCGTTTTACTTCCCTTTCCTTCCTGAAGAGGCATTTTCCCTGCCTTAGACCCTAGAGCAGCCGTGGGCAAACTACGGCCGCTGGGCCGGATCCGCCTGTTTGAAATGAATAAAACTATTGAAAAAAAAGAGCGTACCCTTTTATGTAATAATGTTTACTTTGAATTTATATTAGTTCACACAAACACTCCATCCATGCTTTTGTTCCGGCCCTCCGGTCCAGTTTAAAAATCCATTGTGGCCCTCGAGTCAAAAAGTTTGCCCACCCCTGCCCTAGAGCCAAATGGTAGGAAAAGCCTTTTGATAATGAAAAATCATAAAACCCTACCTTTGTTACAGGGGCCATTTTATATTCTATTTTCTTTCTTTTTTTTTTTTTTTGCTTTACCACACTAATCTTTTAGTTGACTAAATAATATTTATAATTATTATTTGTAATGACTACATAATATTCCTTCATAGAAAGAAACATTCTAAAGCACTGTAGTAGTGTGAGTAATAGGTAAATTTTGCAGGGTTGTTATGTTCTCTTTGAATTGTTTTCATAGGATAAATAAAAAGCTCTTAATTGGAATTCTTGCACCAGGAGAATAAAAGTTTACAATACTTAAACCATATTTTCACATTGATTTCCAAAAAAATGTCATTCCCATTTACACTGATAGCTACAATATGGGCCTGTGCACATTTCACAGTGTGTTTTTCAACATATATTATCATTTTTTTAAAAATGTGATAAATAATAACAAATATGCATATGAAGTCTTATTCTAAGCCAGGCAGTATTTCATCAATTTCCATATATATGTTAGCATAAAAATACATTAGATGCTCAGAGAATCCCTGCATTATATTTTATTCAATTTAACAGATGAAAACCAGAAGCAGAGAAATTAAGTAATCTTTCAGGTTCACACAATTAGAATATGAGTTAATTTCACTGATGCTCTAAATTTAACTTCTTTGTAGTTTAGTTGGATATTTTCCCATATGCATGCTCATTATATCTCCTCTTAAGCAAATCTTACGGGAGTTTTACTGTGTGTATTTTTTTTTTAATTTAGCTAAAAAAGTACAGTTTTTAATGTAATATATGCTAAGCTTCTGGCTATTCTTTTTGTGATATTTTCACAGTCTATTAATAATAACTTTTTATATATTTAGTCTACCTGCTATGATAAGATTATAATTATTCATATAACCTTTGTCCTGGTGCTTTGTTTAAAAGAAGGAATATAAGAGGAAATTTTATAGACCGGTTTATAAAAGAAAAGAAAATAGCCTACTGGGATTTCTTAATATTCAAAATTACACATAACATCTAAAAGGACATTTCATCACATGTAATATTAACTTTAATTTATTTCACCTGGCATGCAATGAGCCATATTTCTTTCAGTGGCTAAGCTGTTGCCAGGTCCTAAATTAGGCTCTTATGGAAGCTGCATTAACTCCTCAGGAGAGTATTGCTGCAGAGTACAGACAGTGCATTCGGAATGGCAGGGAGGTTGTACTTGCTGGAGAGAGCGAGACCTCGGCCAGGGGAAGCCACTGCGCATGGTCACAGGAGGCCTGCCATGCTGACAGGTGGCCTGTCCCCTGGGCTGTGGGCAGGGGCTGCTCTCAGCTCAACTGTGACTGGCAATGACGCTGGCTGGACAGTTGACTCATCAATTCAGTCCACATCTAAGAGCTAAATGGAGACAGGAAGCTTGACAAGGTCCTGATCTGTTCTTGGCAGGATGATAAAATGTGTAAAGTTTATTTATTCTACTACAAAGCCTCTCAGTTGTCTTTGCTTTCCCTCCATACCATCAATTTCCCCACGTTTTTGCCAGCTAACTTCTACTATATCCACTTCTTACCTAACTCATCAAACTCAGATTCCAGAATTGATTTTAATACCACTTATCCAATCAAAATATTTATTTATTTTTTAAAAAATATATTTTATTGATTTTGTACAGAGAGGAAGGGAGAGAGATAGAGAGTTAGAAACATCGATGAGAGAGGAACATCGATCAGCTGCCTCCTGCACATCTCCTACTGGGGATGTACCCGCAACCCAGGTACATGCCCTTGACCGGAATCGAACCTGGGACCTTTCAGTCCACAAGCCGACGCTCTATCCACTGAGCCAAACCGGTTTTGGCTCAAAATATTTATTAAGCACCAGACAGTTGAAACTATAGTAGCAATGAAGACACAGTCCCTGCCCTGAAAGAGCTTCCACTTGATACCTTAGTGTGAATTCAGTCTACCTGCTGCCTTCCCAAAAGTATTTGAAATTAACCTTTATTTCTTGTAAATTAAATTTCGTATCAATAATTAGATGCCGGCAATAACTTAAAGAGACTTCCTGTTGCCCTTTCAAATATCTATCTCTGTCCCTTCATTTCTCTTTCATCTTGTATCCCTAGACACATTTTCAATACCTACATTGAGACTTCAAAACTCCAATGTTTTCTAATTTGCTATGGAAAGAAAAGTGAATTGAATGTCAAACCCACCATACTACTTGTCCAATGAAAAAAACCAATAACAAAATGCTTTTCCAATGTAAAATATGTGTTGCGTAAAAATGAGGCATATCTAAATGAAAATAGAGACAGAACAACATTGTGGGAAATATATTTTGAAACATAATAGCTTATGGCTACGGACCATTCCAACCTTTATCTTCAGAAGGGAACAATTACTCACAGTCATGTAGTGTCTATGAATTATCATTACTCACCTGTATAAACGTGTATATGTCACTGTAGCACTGAGTCATGTAATATCACTCTACTTTTAATAGAATATTTTAATGAACAAAATGAACTAACAAGCAAAATAGAGACCAAAATGAACTAAGAAGCAAAGCAGAGACAGACCCATAGATACAAAACAAGCTGGAAGCTATCTGAGGTGAGGTGGGGGAGTGCAGGGATTGAGCAAAAAAAAAAGAGAAAAAGGTCATGGTCACTGTGATAACAGAGTGGTGATTGCCAAGAGGAGGGGAGTGGGGGAAGGTGGAGGAGTGGAAGGGGAGATAAATGGTGATAGAAGTAGACTTAACTTGGGTTGGTAAACACACAATACAGATGATGTGTTGTAGAGTTGTGCACCTGAAACCTTTGTTTAATTTTCTTAACCAGTGTCATCCCAATAAATTTAATAAAAAGGAAAATAGAATATTTGTGTTGATATAGTTAGTAAATTTTAAAAGATGTTATTTTATGCACTAAAGAACTGGTTTTATTACAAGGAAAAAGGATAAAGAAAGCATAAATAAAAATATGTAAAACATGAAAGAGGACAGTAGAGCAGGAGAAAAGAAATAGGAAACAGATAACAGAACCCTACTGAATAGTTAGTAAAGCTAGGTGTTTTCACATGAATTACCTCATTTAACAAAAAAGCATTTTTTTTTCATTAGATTAACCTCTGTGTTATTCAGTATTCTCCAAAGAAGCAGAACCAGTAGAATATATGTATGTATATATGTGTATAGAGAGAAAGGCAGAGACAGAGACAAAGAGACAGAGAGAGAGAGATTTATTTTAAGGAATGGGCGCATGTGATTGACAAGTCTGAAATCTGAAGGGCATGCCAGCAAGCTGAAAATCCAGCGAGTTTATCTTATCTAAAATGTTGAACCTGAAGCTGGAAACTCAGGTAGAATTTCTAAGGCACAGTCTGGAAGTAAAACTTCTTCCTCTTCTGAGGACATCAGTGTTTCTTTTAAGGCCATCAACCAATTAGATGGAGTCCACCTGCATTAAGGAGGGTAGTATGCTTTACTTGGGGTATAGATTAAAATGTTAATTACATATGAAAAGTACCTTCACAGTAGCATTTAGACTGGTCTTTGACTAAATGGTGGGGCACCATAGCTTAGCCAAATTGATGCATAAGTTAACATCACATCCTTATTTTCAGGAATGGGAAAATGGAGGTTCAGAGATGTTAATAACTTATCCAGAGACACACAGAATTGTGGCTTAAAGAAAAGGAGCAGTGTATAAGCTTTGGAAAAATGTCTACATATGCATCCCAGCTGCAGAAATTATAAACTGTGGGAATTTAACACACCTGTACCTTAGTTCTTCCATCTATATAAGGAGTTATTTGGCACACTTTCTGTGATTGTTTTAAAAACTCAAGCCACTGTGTTTGGATAGTATGCATGGAATATAAACAGGCCTCCAATATACATGTGCTTCTATTTTCCCATCCGTCACAGGATGGAACCAGATTCAAATCCAAGGTTGGCTAGCTTCAGGCTAATTTTCTAATTAATAAAACTCATGTCCCAATGTGATGAATGTGAAGCACTAATCTGTTTTACACAGAAGCATCCGTGCCATGGATGAATGTCATTGCTTTAGGAAACACTGGAGGATAGCATCTCTTGGGTACCTGAAGCCTTCCATCAGGTTCCGAGAAGAACAGAGGGGGCAAGGGGAAGAATATCTAATTTTTGAAAATCAGTGTAACAAAGTCAGTAATCTCAGAGGAGTTTAATCTGGTCTGGAAGAGAGACACGTGTTTGTATCACATGGAGTCCAGAACTGAGCAGTTAAAAGAGCATATTCAAGCTCTTCTATTAGGGCAGAACCACATTCAAACATCCCTTCATCAGAATGATTGACACGAATAGAAAAGAATAATGGGTTCATTATCATTTGCAATATTTTTGTGGAGGCACAGTTCCTGCAGGGATATACGAACGATCTCAGGAAGGTAAATATAATGTCCATGGCGTACAAAATTATTAGGCCATTATATATGTTCATGAGACAATACTACTAACCTGGAGAAATTACAGTGGCTAACGACCAGATTGCTGTAGCATGAATGCCTACTTTTCACTTCGGGCTGTTAAATAGCAGACAGTAACTTGCTGGTCATAATCTGGTCTGTTGGGATGATTATTGGATAAGGCGTACTTTCCAGTATATATAGTTGGACACAAAGGTAAGTTTTGCACTAAGCAAGAGATCTTCTTCATCCTTTAGTTTAAAATAATACAGGTAATAGGAGTGCCTTTCTATTTTAAGTTTTGATCTATTATGTGCACAGAGAAGAGGGGAAAAAAACAACAGTTAACTACACATTTACAAAGCTCCCTTTTAAAAATTCCTTCCAAAGCACAACTTGCTACTTACTCTCTCTTCTGCACTGTGACTACCTTCCTACATCTCAGAGATGATCAACATATAAGTTAATAATCATAACTCCCTAGTGTTGAGATATGAAGTAGAATTTAATTTACCAATTGCTTAAGTTCCCTTCAAGCATAAAACTGTAATTTCTTATAAGTAAATGACTGTTCGAGTGCAGTCTGTGGCTCCCCACTCTTGCCTACTCTGAACCATCCACCATTCCTCTAGTGAACTCATATTTAAGAGCTTATTCAATTATTTCTTGCCCTACAAATTCTTTCCTGTCAGCTCCCCCTGTACCCAACCAAATGGTATCATTAATTTCTCCCTCATGTGTACCCCTTGCGCACTATACGTTGTGCATGGAGTTTTAACAAGGCTTAATGCTTGAGAGCACTCTTTTGTTATGTGGCTGGCTCCTGGTAAACTGTATGTTTTGGGGGCCAAGGACTGTATTTTATTCAGATTTTAAGGTTGCTGTTTTTTATACACAATTACTGAATAAATACATGAAATGTCACTTTCCTGGTTATATGTAATAGATGATAAAGTGTATACATTTTACCAATGTAGGGCTTTTAAAAATCAATAGTACATCACCTGCTGTGCTCATGTCACACTGTACACTTAGGGGCACCCTTTGTTGTTCTCTACTGAATTAGCCTCTATCATAAAAATAACAATGTCAATGAAGTAAACTTATCTTCACAGAGATTTTTTCCCATTTTTAAAAATTGAGTACTTTATAATTTGGTAGCTAAAATAATTATCTACAGGTCTGCTAATTGCACTTGGGACTTTAATTATATGTGTACTGGTGAGACCTGAAAGCAGCATGCAGGTTCGCACAGAAGAGTTAGATTTCAAGATTATTGATAATGGAATGCCAACAGGGGGATTCTTGCTTTTAACGTGTTTAAGACAAATTTTAAAGTCTGAATTACCGATTTCAAGAGAACACTTTACTTATATTTGTACATTTGTTGAGGTGTAAAAGTTTATATTAAGTCAGCTTTAAAATGACAGGAAACGGTTGGCCTTCAAATGACAAATTATGATGTAGGTTTGGAGTTGTTAGAGTGTCAGTCAACTTGACTGACAAATTTCACTGCTGAATTAAGCTTTAAATTTTCTATAAATTTGACTACCAGTCGCAGTGTTTAATGTAGTCTCCAATTTTCTGTAAAAATCCTGTTTTCTGTAGAGAATAAAAGTGTTGATTGATTGGTAAGGGTGGTGCTTGCATAGCTCAGTCTTTCTTTCAAATCACTGTCCACATGTCCTTTCATATGAATAACTGACCTTCCTTTCTCTGACCTCAACAGAATATTTTCACTCTGAACACCAATACAGTAAGCAAGCATTGGAGTAAAATTGTGCTGTGTAGCAGAGAAGGTGAAAGATAAAATGAACCATAAAAATGATCGAATACAACCCAAACATATCACAAGTAGAAGTGAGCTGACCCGCCGCTGGTTAGTGCCATAGGAGACCAACGCCCACATTTCCATGTTCCTACTCATATCTTTTTTCACGTCCATGCCCTCATGGGACAATTCTTCATGTAAAAGTCTTAGGAGTATTCCCTCTTTAATAATTTAGTAGCATCTGTTTTAAGTGAATGAAATATCCATATCATGTGTTCAAATATAGAATTCAGAGATGTGATTTTGTGCCATGTTTTGTGAAAAATTTTTGTTGAAACACTTAATATCAGTCTTGGAAAACAAAGTAAGAATGGATTGCACTTTTTCAACATGATGAAATACATTTGTTTGTTCCCCAACAGTGATGGAGGCTGTTGCAATGACATGACCCTTAGAAGTACTAAAATGCAGTGTGGTGACCATGAAATGAATTCCTGTCAAAAATCCATCTCGATGATCTAAAAGTTAATGTGATTGTTTACAAAGCAACTAGAAGGTAGCCTGTAAATATAAACTGGGAAGGAGAAGAAAAAGGGTCAGCCTCTATGTCATCAGTAGTATATATTGAGTTTCAGAAAAATCAGAATTATCAGTAGACATGTAGAATTATATTTACGTATATGCAAAGTTAACCTAAAAGTATTTTACTGGGGAAAAGAAGAAGTTCAGGTAAACACGTTGCATAGGTAATTTACAGAATACACACAATTGTATGATAAACATAAGAAGAGATGCTCAACCTCACTAGCAATCAGGCAAAAGTAAAATAAAATACAATTTTTCATCCATCTTACTATAAAAATTATAATGATTGACAATAATTACTGTTGAGTGTTTTATGGGAAATTATGCTTTAACTTTTGGAGAGAGAGAACATGCAAATAGGTAGAGTTTTGGGGCTAATGATTCAGTATCATCAGCCCAAATTTTAAAATGTACATTGACCTCTGACCAAGCAAATTACATTTCTAGGAATCTCTTACTCAAAAATATTCACATGTACACAAAGCTAGTTCTTTAAGAATGGTTATTACAGCATTGTTAAAGTAAAACTTTAAAAATAACCTAAGTGTTTGCCAATAGATTCAATATCGTGCATATGCATGAAATACTATGAAGTAATTAACTGGAATGAGGAGAACATACCTGTGTAAATGTGGAAAGATAAAAAAGACATGCTAAGTAAAAACAGCAAATCACAAAATATAATTCTATTTACATATTTTAAAAGCTGCTCCTGTAACTATGCCTATATTTGAATACTAGTATAAAGTATATAGAAAAGGTCCTAGAAGTATATAAGAGCATTAACCATTAACAGTAATTGCACTATGATGAAGAAAATAGGAATTTTACTATCATATAAAAATAAATAACCCTATTTTTTACAACAAGCATTTGTTCATTTATTGCTTTTATAAATATTTATGTATATACACACACATTTAAACTATATTAACTAAAGATTAACTGATTCTGCCAATTTATACATGTTGCCAATAATTAGCACACAAATTATTCATATTTAACAAGGAATGTCAAATTGTCAGAGAGTGCTTAAAACAAGTTTTCTAACAAGATTTTACAAAATATATACATATATGGTATATTTATATATAGACATATGTATTCACATAATCAATTTGTTTATATGATTTAGTCTCATAACCTATAAAGAATGTGTAAGATATAGGATAGTTTCTATTTAAATCCTGTCATCATTACTCAAAGTTTTGAATTACTATAGCCAAGATTAATGAGCATTTACTGAAATGATGTCATTTGTATATAGAAATTAGTGAAACATAAACTTTCATCTTAGCCTATTTAAAATATGTAAGGCTATGAAGTTGCCTCTAATATGATTTAGCCACATTATGCTTTTTAAAATAATTTGATTATCTTTTTTAATGTCCTAGGACCTAGGTGAAGAAGTAGTCCATCTCTTGATAGCTGACCTTCAGTTATTAACCAAAAAAATGCAAAACATTTAACCTAATAGGATAGAAAAAGAACAACAATATAAAAGAAACTATAGTACTCATATGTGAAAATGAGCACAAAATTAGGAAGAAATTAATAACCTAAGCTTTAAATTGGAATTTTTAATGTGAGGTTTTTGGGACACGACATGCAGTCTCAACTCATAATATTTCTCTACTCCATAGTTTTACACATACCCAGTTCCATAATTTACTTAATCTACTTAGCCCCTTAAACAACTGAAGTTTGTAATCCTGAGCAAAGAATATGAATAGGTATTTTTTTAGAAGAAATCAATGAAACACATAAATAAATTAAAAGAACATATTTCTCACTCAGAAATTTGGCAAAAATAAAATTACTGACAGTAATCAACACTGGCATGGTTGTAAGAAACAAAAAATTCTTTACTTTGTTAAACTGGTGTTATATTTTTGGAGGACATGTGATCAGCATTTATTAAAATTTTACATGTGCGTCATCTTTGATCTAGAGATTCCACTTTTAAGTATTCATTTGTAGGAAACATACACATTAACAATAATATTAATTGAAACATTTTTATGATAGTGAAAGAATAGAAATTAATGTCCACCAAGAAAAGACTGGTTGGATAAGTTCCAGAAAAATAAAGTACTGAGTACTATTCAATCATTAAATAGATTTAAATAGATCTATACTACTGTATAGGAAAAAGATGCAAAAATAAGCATACCACTATGTTACTAACAACCAAATCTAGACAACTTTATTACAAACACCATGTAAACGGAATGTTGAATAGTATTCAGCTGGCCAATCACAGGATCTAATCTGACTGACCAAGTTAAGTTGGCAAATGTGAACAAATGACCAGGCTAGACCAAGAAAAGACAGTCTGGGTTTTTTCTAGCTGGGGCTATCAAGAAAAACTATCACCTCTCCAAGTACCTTTCCTGTATGCAAGTAAAAGGGCTGTTTGAGAACTCCAATCCACTGTAGAAATAAGCAATAAACATATGTAAAGGTGATTATTTCATTGGCCATGAGGAAAAAAATTATAACCACAATGCAATACTATTATGCACACAGGAGAATAGCTAAAATGAAAACAATGGATAAATTTTAAATATTGATGAGGATATTAAACAACCATACAGCAGAGTGAAATAAAATTGATTCAACCACTTTGGAAAGATGTTTGTGACAGTGTCTACTAAAGCTGATCATTTGTATATCCTCTGATCCAGCATATACCCAACTAACATGTGTACTCTTCCAAAAACATGCACTAGACTATGCATAGTCCCAATCTGGAAACTACCAAATGTCCATTTGCCAAGGGTTTAGCATATAATAATCAGAAGGAAAACTATAGATTTTACATATAAGTAATTTTTATGATGGTCATAAAGAAGCAAAATTAAAATGTTAAATTTGTTCATCCTACGGTCTGCTTATGCAAGATAGCCACACAGTGGAGAGGTCACATTAAGAAAATCCAGAATCATATTAATAATTATTAATGAAGGACTTAGGGGGAAAGCAATATAAAAATCATTTCCCTCACCTTTCATTTTCCATTTCTTTTCATCTTTTTGCTGTATGTTCTACACACAAGATGTCAGAGAAATTCTAATAACTATTTTGTCAGTAAACAATATCATGCATCAATTGGCAGATTCCAAATTTTCCAGTGGCTAAAGGAAGCATGAAATAGTCACAGCAGTTCTTGGTACATAGAAAATACACTAAACTTAGTTGCTCTTCTCTTTCCTATGCTAAGGAATGGTTGAAATAAGGATTATTGGATGGCTAGATTAGATTAGATACTATTATCTTGTCATCTAACCCAGTTTCATCAGGCACTGAAAAATGCATCAGCAAGCCATTTACTTTCTGCCTCTGGAGGCTTTGTCTCACCTTGTTATTTCACAAAATTAGTCTCATCTACAGACTTCCAGGAGCACACAGGAAATACTTGGCTTCTGTGTGATGTCTGCACTACTAAAGGACACCGAGAAGGAGCAGGGAACAGATCAAAGATCAGGGAAGTGGCTTTGCACAATCTGCATGCACTATTTCTCTCACACAGCATAATGATAACAACCATCTTTATTTTATAATAAGAAATGGATATTGCATTACTTATTGTTACTTAATCATTTTAGAGTACTATAAATGCTCCAATAAAAATTGCTATGCTGATCAAAATATTTCCTGTTTCATTAAAACTATGAACTCTCCCTCATTACTGCAAAATGAGCAATAAAGTTTGATAGCATGGCACACTCAAGACTGCCTATTGGATAAGGGTGATTTTTCTCAAAAATGTGTTATACGAATGTATTAAATATTTGATGATTAATAAAAGCAAAACAACATTCCTTTCCACTAAGCTGCTTCAAATATCAATTACATAAAATAAGATTTGCTAAGCTAATAATTTTCTAAGTAGTCACAAATGCTTCCTTAATTCCTGATGGATTTCTTCTTTGTTCCTCAGAATGAATGTGTTGTTGTTTTTAATATCTGCTGAACTCACTTTTTTATAGCAAAGATTTACTTAACAAGCCTTTTCATTCTCTCTTGGATTTCACACTGATTTTTCAAACAATTAGATATTAGGGAACACTCTCGCTGACTTGAAAGCATTGACACAAAACCAGGATTCCTTGTACCTCTCTATTCTAATTATGTGATCTCTGGGCTGGTTTATCTCAATCATATTCGAGGACTTAATGGTATCTGAAAATATACTATTGTTGACTGCAAACATCATATAGTGTGTTCCCTTATTTCTCACTTCTCCTGGTGTCTACACCCTTGTGAAGTTCTCTCCTTCAGTGATACTGGGATCGGCTATGTGACCTTTGGCCAAGGGCACATTAGCAAAGGCAAAGCAAACAGAAGCTGGAGAAGTACTTACGCATTAGGTCTTACTGTTTAGGGGACTCAGATGCCAGGTGGAGAGATCACATGGAGAACTAAGGTGCCTTGGCTAACAGACCTAAGCAACTGTCAGACATGTGAGGGAGCCATTCAGAACAAGACAGCCTCAGCCTACCTGCTAAATAACCACAATTGCATAAATGAGTCCAGCCAACACCAGATGGAGCAGAGCTGAGCCCTGCCCAAAGTGCTGACCTGCAAATTGGGAGCAAATAAATGGTTCTTGTTTCAAACCATTAAAAATTACTTAGTTCCACTCTGCCTTTCCCTATTCCTATGAGCCAGAACAGGGACATGAGGCTGAGGAGCAAGGCTTGGTTATGTGGAAGAAGACAAAGCTTAGAGGAAACTTGCAGGACAGAAACAAGGGGTGTTTTATCTGACCAGGATAGATCAAATAAGGGTGATGAACATCTTACTTGGGGCCACTGTGGCCAAGTGATGACTGGTATCCTATATCATAAAAGGCTAATATGCAAATTGACTGAACGGTGGAATGACCGGTTGCTATGACTCACACTGACCACCAGGGGGAAGACACTCAATGCAGAAGCTGCCCCCTTATAGTGAGTGCACTCCCACAGGGGGAGCACCATTGAACCAGAAGCCGGGCTCACAGCTGGTGAGCGCAGTGATGGTGGTGGGAGTCTCTCCTGCCTCAGTGGCAGCGCTAAGGATGTCTGACTGTGGGCTTAGGCCCACTTCCAACAGGGAGCGGGCCTAAGCCATTAGTTGAACAACCCCCAAGGGCTCCTGGACTGCAAGAGGGCCTAGGCCAGGCTGAGGGACCTCCACTCCCCCTCAGTGCACGAATTTTGTGCACTAGCCCTCTAGTACTAATAAAACCACTGAACACGTTTTCAATATGTCAGCCACCTGAAAGTAAATCTAATTCAGTGGGGATGACACAAAATTGCTTTAATTGTTTCTACCAGCTGAATCAGTTCTCAAAATAAAAATCAGGCTTAGAATAATAAAGTTACTCTTCTTGTACCCCTGGCTTATAGGATATTTGTACAATTAAATGTCTTTATAAATGCCTGATTGCTATAACTTAAAAGAAAAACAAACACCTATTTGAGGATATATAATTCTTTGTAATCCTCCTTCTCACAAGTCTATGGTTGATCAATTCTTGACATTATTGACTGACCTTAGCAGTGCTCTATCTCTTTCATTCATTAATCTATACATTTAGCAATTATTTACAGAGTGTCTTCCCTGTGCCCAGCCTTGAGCCAGATATTGACAGACAATATAAGAAGGTCCTCAAGGGACTTCATAGCCTCAAAACACATTTAAAAGACAAGATAACTAAAAATCATGATAAGTGTTCTGAAGGAATAAAACAAAGTGATTTTGAGAAAACACTTTAGATAGATGTTAGATAGACAGATAGCTTCTTTAGATAGGATCGTATGAACAAAGACCCATCTAAGGATGGGATATTTCAGATCTGAAGAATGAGAGGGAGTCATCCAGGGCTAGTCATCACAGATCACTGTAGGTCTACTAGGTTCTATGATAATGACTACATATCAAAAGTGGCCTCACTTTTACATACTGTCAGCCAACAGTGAACATTGCAAGGAAGACAATTCTGTATCACTATAATCAATGAAACATGGAAAGTTATTGAAAAATATTCAATAGGTCAAATTAACTGGTAGGGTATGCGTTTGTGTTTTTTCACTTTCTGAGTAATCCTAATGAAACTTTATGAAATACAAATCTATCTTTATCACTATGTTACTTCTACTCACCTGTCTATTGAAAATGTAGCTTATGATATAACCAGGCTTGATCTCTAAATAAATTTGCTTGCATGAATACTTCTAATGAATTTGAGTTTATTTTAGATAGATAGATATTGTTTTGTACCATTTTGCAGGTGAAAAAATGCTGAAGGACTTGTATGCATGCATATAAGAATAACCAATGGACACAAGACACTGGGGGGTAGAGGAGGCCGAGGGAGTATCAAGGTGTGGGGGGAAGGAGACATATTTAATACTCTTTGTAATACTTTAAGCAATAAAACAAAATTTAAAAAAAATGAAGTAAATTATGAGAAGTGGCATAATGTTGTTTCGAAGATAAAAAGAACAGTCTGTAGCTCTTGATTTCTAACATTCAACTCATTAACCTGGACCTTTTCCTTGTATTCTTTAAAGTTTTTGTTTCATCCTAGAGAAAGATGTTACATTTATATTTTGCACATGAGAGATAATTCTCATAGAAATTTTTGGCTGAACTAGGTTCACAGAAAAGAAACACCCTGAGCATAAAAAATAGAGTGTGGTGGTAGAAGCAAGCCATGTACAATAATAGCTATTTCACACGTTCAGAAAGTTGATTCCAGCATGGTTTGCAATTATAGGAACAGAGAGACATACACTAATTAGCTATTGAGTCCCTATGTTCTTCTTTAAGGAAAGTCATCGATCTTTGCCCTCAGAAAGTTATTTTTATATAGTCACATGTGCAAGCCAGTGGGTGACAGACCACCTGTGGGGTTCTCCTTTCAACTTTGGTCTTCTAAATTAAAATAATCCTACTTTAATTTACAGGGAGTTTTGAGTCTTCCAATTAGTCTGGAATATGGCTATGGTCACCAAGTGAACCATATTTAATTACCTATTGCTAATTATTTGTGTATTACTCAAATATATTTAATATTATAATTTCAAAGCTGTGTGGGAGGCCTTTTAACTGTGCCCCTTTAAATCCTGATAGCAATAGTCCTATGGCTAGAGTTATGTGTATTATTGCTCTAAAATGCTGATGAGAGAAATAAATCTGATAAGAAAGTGTAAGAAGAAACATATTTGGCAACTATGAGCTTAATAAAGAGATTATGTCTGCTTTAACGCTGAAGATACTTTTATATACAATTTGAGACCTTATGTATTTCTAGTCCAAGAGTACATTCATTATCTTAAAAATAAGATAGATTTATATATATTCTGCAATTAAATTAATTTTTATACAGAATACCATAATGTATTTGATTTTTAAGCCTTTATTCTATTACATTACTAAAACCTCTGACTAATATTAAAAGCACAGCAATTGTTCATTGGGGTCAATTTGGGAGTAGAATTAGGGTTGAGATTTCTAACTACTATGCCAAGTGATCAAATCAAGGTAAGATTGTACATAAGCCTGGTTCCTTACCTGGTATTAACAATAAATTACGTAGAAGAAAATATAGGTACTAATAGTGGAACTTGACCTTAGAGGAGATTTTATGTTTTGACCCAAAAGGCGAGGGGAATTAAAGGCAAAAATAAATGAATGGGACTATATCAAACTAAAAAGCTTCTGTACTGCAAAAGAAACCACCAATGAAACAAAAAGGCAGCCAGCTAAATGGGAGAAGATATTTGCTACCCTTTTAAAATATGTCAAATCACATCATCCCTTCATTCACATCCCTCATATTTCACTCCATTTCATCAAACTAAAATCCCAAATCCAGTTGCTTACAGTATTCCTCAATACCTTTCAGATATCATTTCCTGCTACTCTCCCTCTCTCACTTCAGCCCTGCCACAATGGCCTCTCGTGTTCCCATAACACTATGTGCCTCTGTTATGTGCCACCAGACCTCCCCTAGAAGGCTGATGCCCTCACTCTTTCAACTCATTGCTTAAATGTAATTTTCTGAATGAGGCCTATTTGTAATACCTTATTCAACACTGCAAACTGCCCACAGACCCTCACCCTGGAATTTTACTCCCCTCTACCATACTGATTTTTATTCCAAACACATAGTTCTCTTATCATATTTAATGTTTTTCATGTTACACTAGAACATAAGTTCCAGGGGACAAAGATCTTGGCCATAAGTACATAGAATGGTGCCTGAGACACAGCAGGGACCTCCTAAATATCTGTTGATTGAATTTTCTCATTACATGGCTCCAAACTTGAGGAGTTTTGCCCCAGTTCCTGCATGGAATCTGTGTCTCTTCTGGAGCAAATACAGCCTGGGTGATCACAGGCTTGAACACTTCCATTGGAAGTTATGACGGACTCCCACAAATTGAACACAATCTGTTCAGAGTTCCAAGGAGTTATCAAAATACATATAAATAATACCCATATGATTTGGAAACATAAAATCTCAGAATTAAACATGATCAGTTTAGCAGCCTGCTAAACTGATTTGAGCACAGTATTATTATCTTAAATTGTACACCAAAACATCTGACATTTCTGTCTTGTGACAGTGCCCATGAGAGATGATAATCTCTTATGCAGAACATTCTATTTGTGTGCCTGGGATTATGCACTGATCCTTGCATAATGGCACTACATAGTAAGGCTTTCCCCTCTGTCCTGGAATCCAACGTGGAAAAGAGAGATGTCTCTGTTCTGAACTCCTCTCTCTCCTGTGAACAGAATACTCCACATTATAACCTGTGAGTTCCAGGCCCTATCCTCTGTCTTCTTTCAGTCTTTCACCACCAGAATACAAAGTCTGACCAATTCTGCCATTGCTATAACTGTATTCTTGCTCAGAAATGTTTTTAGCTTGTAATTTCCAATCATCAAAGGAAAGTCTCCCTTTGTGTCCACATTTGAGTGGAGTCCCTGTCTACAGGCTTCAGAACTTCTAAGTCTGTCTTCTCAAGGACCCTGAGAAAACTGGGATACGCCATTTGCTCTCCCAAACTCTGCTTTCCTCTGCTTCCACACCCATTGGAATGTGAGCAACTTCTATTTTGATGGTAACATAAAATTCTATTTTGATGTTAGTTTAACTTCTTCTGACCCTGCTTCCTCTGGGGTTCTAGGCCACTCAGATGTTACCTTAACCCTTCGGCTGTGCTTTGAAACTTTAAATCATTCAAGTTAGAGTAGGGAGGGCCCTATTTTCTGAATTTGAATGTCCCCTGACTTTGCTTTCACTTTCCAAGTTTCTGTATTGACTTCAATAATTTTTTTCCCAACAATCTAGTTTCTCCCTGAATTCCCAGAGTTCTCCTTTCAAAATCCAAGCAACACTTTTCTGTTCACAAGCCAATACCCACACTCAGTGGTCAAAATACTTCCATAGTTCCCTCTGTTCTAGGAACTGGATTTGCTCAGAAGCAAGGAATCCCAAATTTTGGTTCTCTTAAAGTCCGCTTTGGACTGAAAATTGTAAATAAGTCAGGAAAATCTCCTTTATAACAAAAGCTCACTGTGGTTGACATTCTAGATCCCCAAATTTGTATTGCCATAATAAAAGCTGAAATACATGCCCACTTCCTAGCCTTGGCAAAAAGCTAGAAAAACAGCCCATCTGGTGTGGTTCAGTGGTTGACATCAACCTATGAACCAGGAGGTCATGGTTCCATCCCTGGTCAGGCTACATGCCCCAGTTGCAACCTTGATCCCCAGTAGGTGGCATGATTTGAGGCAGCTGATCAATGATTCTCTCTCATCACTGATGTTTCTTTCTTTCTCTCTCTCTCCCCCTCACCCTTTCTCTCTGAAATCAATAAATACATTAAAAAAAAAAAGGTCCAGAACACAGAAATGATAATCCTGGGGAAAAAGGGAATGCCAATGCCAGTCAACAGGTCCAAATATATGCACAAAGGAGATTTGTTGGGTTTAGTGTGAGTTCTCTCTGGCCATTAAAACAAATTTCCATCCTATCCAAGACTAGATTCTTTCTCATTCCATGTGGGTTGTTACCCAGCAGACATACAGCTGCTCTTATGGAATCTGTCCTGGCACAAAAAATGAACTCCTGTCCCTGCCAACATGAGTTTCTGCCTATCCCTTTTTCAGCACAGAAGTCATATTCCCTCCATGTGGAACACTGTCCCTGAAATTTACAGTTATTCCCACAGTTTGAGGTTTCCAAGGGCATCTGCTTCTCAAACTCTAGTCCTCAGTGGGTACCTTTGCTAAAGCAGAGTGATTGTTAGAATCTGTGCTTCTCTTATCAACTGATTCTGCTCCAAATTCTCATGGGGCTGTGAAGAGGGCACACAGGCATACTGACCCCGTTTATTAACACCCATGTTTGTGACCCCAGCACCAATGTGTTTAGCAAGCTGATTTAGACCATATGAAAACCACGAGGCCTCATGACTCATCAAGTTTACAGTGTAGACAAGAGAAAAGCCCTTTGACCTCTTCCTCCTAGATCGCATGGGTGTTCCTAGCCTTTTGCATCCCATTATCCTGATAATGAGAAAAAAAGAGACATGGATATACTACTGTAAACAGAGTCAAGTTCATCATAAATAAATCAAATGAGGCAGTTACTTAGAGCCTCACTTATGTAAGGATAAATCTAGATTTCAGACATAGAATAAGAAAACCATAATATCCCCAAGAATGCAGAATGTTGCCCATGAAAATGTCTCCACTCCAGTAAAGTTTATGTTAATTACACATTATGTATTTCTGAGGTGAAATATAAATCTCTCTCTGAGTGTACAGAGCTACAATAATATTATGTTAATGTCATAGCTGAAAATTTGTACAATGTATGGTGAAAATTTACAAGTTTAAGATGATTGAGAAGAGACAAAGACATAGTCTTATTTTTACTTGCTTAAGTATCATGCTTACCTGCCCTTCAGCTATCGATGTTGAATATCTTCCCTTCTTTCTACAGGCCTTGGCTACTCAACCTCTAACTTGTTTGTTTTTTAGTCGTCATTATCATTCCTCTCCCCAACCCCAAACCCTGAATCTCCATGTTTGTTTATTATAATGTTTAATGGCATCTCTGTATGTATACTCCATTGCCCACACAGAAATATCAAAACTTCAATTTCTCTCATTGAACAGTTTATGCATTGATCAAACTGTTATTTTCTGAGCACTAGCTTAGATGTGGATATATACAGATGAAAAAGAACCTTCTAGAACCAAACATCAATTATTACAAGCACAAAGGGAAATTGCTTAACTCTGTCAAGAAAAACAAGAGACTTCCCAGAAGATATAACATTTGAGGTAATTTCAGGAGGGTTACCTACAAAGGGATACCTGCCATTATTGACAGAGGCAAGCATATGGTAGGTGCATAGAAGGATAAGACCGTATGAGACATTGGAGGAACTATATTAGGCTGATTTTCTCCTAAGTCACAGTAGTAAAAATAAAAGTGGGAGGGTTGGAAAGGTAGGCTGTAGAGAATGGCGCTGTGTACCATGGTAGGAAATTTGAATTTAATTTTATGGAAACTAAACACTTTTCATGAAATATTTTGATACTAAAGTGATTAAAAAGATGTAGTATATAAAAATCACTGTGGTCTTAGTATACAAGGTGGAGTAAGGACTAGAGAAGGGCCTGAATTAAGGCAGTGGGAAGGAGAAGCCATTCTAAATTGCAGGACGGGCATTATCAGGAGGCTTGTTATAGTTCATATGCAACTGGTGCAACCAATTCTCCCCGAGAATACTTCACCACTGAGCACTGCAGGAAAGAAGTCACCCTGCCATCAAGCAAAGATTCAAGAATAAAATTTGATCTGAAGATTCACATTCATCTAAAAGTCCACCACAGACCTTCTTCCTACCACAAATCTATAAGCCTTCCTTATTCTGTAGACTTCACCCTTGATTTCCCCCATAATGATAGACAAACTGCCCTCAACTCCTCAAAAGAGAAAAATCTTTCAACTTGTACTCTGGATCCCACTCTCTCTCACCAGTAGATGAACTTCTCTTCTATAGGTACATCTTTCACAATTGCATCCTCTTTTCCCACCTATTGGATCACTATTTTCAATCCACAAACATGCTGTGAAATCTCCGTTTGTTAAAAAATAATAATAATTTTCCCTTAAGTCTCCCTCCAGATATGTCAATGCTCTATTTTACTTCCCCTCAAGTTTTTTGTAAAAGGTCAATACATTGTTGTGTCTAATTCATCTCACATTAACTTCTAAAAATTACAAAGTATGCCAATATATAAGAATTGATATTTTACCATCACCATCAGCCCCTCAGCCCTTATATGCATCATATACTCTCAAGCCTCCATGCTCTTGTTGGTTTTGTCATGTCAGGATAGAATGACTTTTTCAACCTCTTCTTCCTATGAAAACGTCATTAATCATTCAAAGTGTAGTTTAGAAACCAACTACTCCATAACATCTTTCTCAATCTCTTCAGTCAGATTAATATTTTTTCTCTTTACTTCCTACTTTTACCTCTACTATTATATTCTTATCAACTCTACCTGGAAATACAGTTAATGATTCAAGGCTCAAAGACATATTTCATAATTTCTAATTCAGGGTCATACATCTGACACCCCAAATAAATTATAAATTTTGGTAAAGGAGAATTATTACCTTCATTTTCCCCACAGTAGAATCTAGCACAATGCCCCACTTATAACAAATGCTTATTTACTTAATTAAGAGTAAATCAAGCACTAGCCAGTTTGGCTCAGTGGATAAAGCATTGGCCTGTGGACTGAAGGGTCCCAGGTTTGATTTCAGTCAAGGGCAAATGCTTGAGTTGCAGGCTCGGTCCCCAGTGGTGGGTGTGCAGGAAGCTGCCAATCAATGATTTTCTCTCATCATTGATGTTTCTATCTCTCTCTCCCTCTTCCTTCCTCTCTGAAATCAATAAAAATATATTTTTTAAAAAGAGTGAATCAATAGAAGGATGAAGATACATAAGTTAGTAAACAAAATTGCTTTTCCTCAAGCTTTTGAATGTAATAACATTAGATTTCCTATATTAAAATTATTTTCCTCAAAAGGTCCTAGATATTCAATACTGTCTAAACATCTGATCAAAATGTATCAATCCCTTATGATCCAGGTTACTATTGGCTAATGCTGAGAGGCAAGATATCAAAAGTTCTTCTCTAGGGAAAAAGAGAAAGACATACGGACTTCCAAAGAATCCACTAATTTCCCATCTCTACGTTGTGA
Organism: Myotis davidii; assembly: GCF_000327345.1. Taxonomy (NCBI): domain Eukaryota; kingdom Metazoa; phylum Chordata; class Mammalia; order Chiroptera; family Vespertilionidae; genus Myotis; species Myotis davidii. Next base: position 1,117,797 of record NW_006285791.1, read on the forward strand.
GTCTGTAGTTTTAAATCCAGCAGGGCACTAACATAATAATGCAGTCAATTTAGTTATATCTGGAACACTTAAACATAGTATTTATTTCTCAAGATTGATTTTACTTTTCAAGTGTATGTGGTGCATAAATTAGCTTTTAATGCCTAACAAACTACCCCAAAGCCTAGTGGCTTAAAAAAAGTCAATAATCTACTTAGTTCATGATTCTGTGAGTTGGCAATCTGAGCTATGCTCAGCTGAGTGATTCTTCTAGTTTAAGCTTGGCTTACTCAAGTCCCTACAATTAGTAACCAATTGAAGGCTGCTTGGTCTGTCCTCAACCAGGAAGATCCATTTCTGATCCCATGTCCTCTCAGCTCCAGCAAGCTAGCTTAGGCTTATTCATAGGAAAGCTGGGTAAGGACTAAAGAGAGAAACTGGTCTGCAAGTCTCCTAAGGCCCATGTGCAGAGCTGACACATCACTTCTGCTACATTCAAAGGAATCATAAAACCATCCTGTGTCAGGGAGAAAGGGAGTAAGTTCTACCTCTAACAGAAGGTGGTGCAAAGTCACTTTGCAAAGGATGTGAATATAGCGAGGCATACAGGCTTATGGTGTTTTTTTATTAAATACTAGAGGCCCAGTGCACGATTAAATCGTGCTCGTGTAGGTCCCCCTAGGCCTAGCCTGACATGTCCACCGCCCTACTACACCTCGCATGCTCCACAGATGCTGCTGGTGCCCCAGGAGGGTGGGCAGGGCCCGAGAAGAGCTCCATGCACCTCCTGGTAACCAGTCATTTGGTCATTATGGTGTTACAGCCACTGGCCTTTTATAATATAGATGCCTTTAATAGTCAAAACGCCAGGAGTATATATTAAACATTTAATATGAGATTGTTCCTAACTTCTGAAAATTACAGCCTAGTGTGGGAGATAGGCATTTGACAGGCAATCCTGTGATAAGTGGTACTAGTATATGTTTTTCCTCTGCTTAGGACATTCTTGCTCCTTCTATTTCTATAGTGCCACCTTAAGATCTCAAATAAATATCACTTCATCTGAAAAGTCATGACAGGGAACAATCTTGTCCAAACAGTCCAAATTGGTTAATTGGCTATTTCCCATGTGACAAACTCTCTTCATCTGTGTCCATACTGAATTATCACTTAGAAGGCATGATCCATTGAAAGGCCATGCTATTGCCAGAAATTAATTTTAAAAGTAATAACAGAAAGAAAATGAAATGTTCTTCATTCTTTATGTCATACATTACATCACGAGAATTTTTGCAATTGTATCATTTGTTAATATCTCTGTTAGAGAACAGATGGAAGATCTAGAGGTTTTAAATAGCAGTGGGTGTTATTTAATCAGATTTGTACATTTAAAAAAATCACTTTTCTGTATTGTATGCAGAGATCAATTTAGAAGCAAATACTACAATCTCAGTGAGAAATTATGGGGATGTTTGAATCAGAGAGAAGTTATAAATTTTGAGAGCTATGTATGACGCTAAAGCCACACAACATGACTGTTCGATTGAACACTGAAAGTGACTAATCCAAAAACAGCAATGATGACTTCCTAGCTCAGGACATTGGAACCAGTTGGGGCCCTCAGTGAGAGAGAATTTAAAAAGACATGTAACTTGAAAGACTATAATGAACTCTTTCAGAAACGGTTAACTTTTCATATTTGGACACAGGATATGGGTTAATGAATTTACAGACAAATGTGGCTTATCATTGCAATCACCACAATCTTTATTAGTCAAGAACCCTTTGGGGTATGAGTTCTTTAGAGAACTTGATGAAAACTATAAACTCTATAACCAGAAAAAAAAAATTCATGAACCACAGGACTTGACAGGTTAACCAGTCCCATATACCCCAAACCAATGGATCCTATGTCAAAGTCCCCTGTTCAGTAAATGAGATGTATGAACATTGATCCAATCTGGATCCCCTCCCATGAGGACACATGTGAGTGAACTGTCTGTGAAGTGACCTAGTCAGCCTAGCAGTTTATCATCTAATCATGTCATTTTGAAAACACTAAAAATATACAAACCTGTGCTTAATTATTTTTTATTTACTCCATTTTTGTTAACATTTATAATGAGAACTTGACTCAAAAAATTTTTTGTGTAAATGAGATTTACCCAAATGCATCAGAGGAAGTAAGCATCTGATTCCACTTTCAGTCTTAGCTGCCACTAGGCTCCCCTCCTCAATAAAAAAGCATATTTGGAAATCTGTATAATGTCCATACATTGAAGGGTTACACAGGGGTGAAAAAGATGCTAGCAAACAGGCTCATTAATTCTCTCTTTTTTTTTCTGTTTATAGGAGTTATTACAGATGTTCCCTTTGTTTTTTCCCACTGAACCCCTCTACACCCCACATCTGCCCTCCCAGGCCTTCACCACACTATTGCCTGTGTCCATGGGCTATGCATAAATGCATATAAATTCTCCTCTCTCACCCCCCCCCCACTTTTACCTTCCTTCTGAAATTCATCAGTCTAACTTGAATAAGATTAAAGTCACTATGATTTAACTCTCTAAAATTTCAACATCTTATTAAACATTAAATCCCTTCAATTAAGTATTGTATAAATAAAATAATTACTTTTCACATTCATGATTTGGATTCCAACCAAAGCACAGCATTATAATAATTTTAAGTTGTACATCAAGAGCAAAACAGCCTTGGAAGAATAATAAAATTAATGAAATGTAGACCCACTCTCTACCAAACTATTCTCTGTTTCCAAATAAAGTCAACAATACCTGGGTATGTACAAGCAGAACTCACATGAAGCAGATACTAATAATCAGGTCATTAAAAAGGTAACCTGGACAGTGCGAATGTGGCTTTTATAGTGCCATAGATTTTGGGGGCAACTCAGTTCAATATTTTGTACACCAGCTCCCTAGATGGGAGCATTGAAGACTGAATCAATGTGTTGGAGGGAGAGCATCCAGTTTTTCAATGATTGCTTTATCCACCTTATTTACAATGCTTTTCCTTTTCTGTATATAAACTACCATGATGACGATCACAATGATTTAGTCAGGAACACAGAATGTTCAAATCCCTCCCTTGTGAGTTTCTATGTAATGAATAATGAAAATATAGTCATTTTTGTTAGCATAGCTATTTCATGTTCCTGTGAATGATCTATAAGGGAGTTACTATATTTATATTCTTTTCTTCTTACAAAAGAAATAGCTCTTCTATAATTATAGTTATATAGTAAAGAATTTTCTTATTGAATTTTCTTTTTCAACAAAATTGATTTCTTTATTGACTTTTGGAGTGAAAACTAGTAAGTCGAATATGGCATAAAAGGAATAGTTGTCCATATGCTTATATCATTTACTATAATCTGAACTCAGCTGGAATATTAATAGCTTCTGGTTTCTCATACAAATGTAAGAGCACATTTTCAAATGGAAAAGTCAGTGACTATGCTAAACAGGTATATAAATCCACTCCAATAGTCACTTGAATTGTTACCTGAAGAAACTATGCAAAGGAAAAACAAAGAAGAGACATGTGCTTGACACAGAAACATTCTGGCTTGAAGAGAATTAGCATATGGGCCAAGGAACTAGTTTCAGCACCATTCCCGTCTGCTTTTCTCATATGCCTTAGAATTGAAGATAATAAATGACTATGGCTGGGATGCTGGTTGTCTAGAAAACAATCCAAAGGGTCCAAATAAGTCTGTTCATTTCTGGACACAGAGCAAATGCCAAGATTTCTAACAAATATGCATATTTGGTCATAAGAAAAGCTGGTTGGGAGACTGTGGATGTCTCCATTTATCTCTATGATCACATGAGAAAAATAAAAGGCATTACCTGTGCAACATGGAATTTATAGGGTATTGTTGTGGCTAAAGGACATGTTCAACCTGATAAAAGCCAGTTCCTCTCCTAATTCGAAATGAGTTTGGTATGCTTGTCTATTTGGCACTATCCACTCTCTCCTGAGATTGGTGATGATAAACCAGTCTCAGTATAATGCCCATGCATCGAAGGGTTACTCTTCATTATGGGAACTCTTTCCTTCATTCTGACAGGAAAGCTTTGACTTATTTGAGGCGATGAGAGTGATGATTTATCAGTGGCATTTTACTGTCTGTTAAAAGAAAAGAATGGCACCATACTACATGATGCAGACATGAAAAGGTGCAGCCTGTTGAAGACTATGACAGAAGTCTCATAATAAACTAGCAACAAGGCCATGATGCAATGCATTTTGACTGCATTAGTATTGTTATAAGATTTCTTGTCTTTGAACTATAATAGGCTAATGTATAATTCTGAGACACTTCATCCTTCAATGTCATATGTTTCTCTCATAATGACAGTTATTAGCAAATATGAAAAGATTCATTTAGAATTTTGACATGAAGCTGTAACACATGAATTTTGATCCAAAAAATTAAAGGCACTTTTGAGCAGATATGGCCCTGTTTAATATACCGACAGATTTTTATTTAAAAAAAATAAAAACCATAGTAAAATTTCAGGAAAGGGGCAAATTAGGTAAAAGAAATATATGAAGATATATGGTTTACTAAAATGAAATTTAAAAAAACATGCTTTGTGTTTGTTGGGTTATAATGAGGGATATTCTGTATTCATCAATAGCTATTCTTGATTTAAGTGATGACTGAAAATGGTTAAGAACATAAATTTCATATTACAGCAATCTCATATAGAATCGGTACTCAGAGAATTCACTCTCTCTGAAGGGCTATTCCTTATCAAGGTTAACTCTGGAAACCAAGGAGTATTTTAAAAGCAACACAAACCCATACCCCTCTCAAAAGCACATATATTTGGAAGATACTCATGTACTTAGATCCAATCATCCCTAATAGCCATGGTCCCTTACAGTACCAGATAACATAAAACTAATCCTATCTAATAAAAGAGAAACATGGTAATTGGCGTACGACCGCTACCCAAGTAGCATTGGCTAATCAGGGCGATATGCAAATTAACTGCCAGCCAAGATGGCGGCTGGCAGCCAGGCAGCTTAAACTGAACATGAGGCTTTCTTGCTTCAGGGACGGAGGACTACAACGTTCCCCGCCTGCCTTGCTGGCCTCTAAGCTTGCAGTTTGAAACATTGTAACAAATATAGAAGCTAAACAAAACCCCAGAAACCAGCTTTCAGCCTGCTGGGATCTCAGAGCTGGAGGTGATACAGAGTTTCGATTGTAGAACGCAAACAAACCAGATACCTGTTTTCAGCAGCTGAGGCCTCAGAGCTGGAGCCACGCCTCAGAGCTAAAGCTGGCCCAGAATAAAAAAAGAAAAAAGAAAAAAAGGAGCAGTTGGGAGCTTCAGTCCCAGCCTGAAAACAGCCCTCAGCCCCTCATCCAGACTGGCCAGGCACCCCAGTGGGGACCCCCACCCTGATCCAGGACACCCTTCAGGACAAACCAGCCAGCCCCCACCCATGCACCAGGCCTCTATCCTAGATAGTAAAAGGATAATATGCCTCCCAGCACCGGGATCAGCAGAGCCTCAAGGCCTCCCGGCACGGGGATCAGCGTGACAGGAGGCAGCACCCAAATCCCCTGAATGCCCTGAGGCTCTGTGTGTGACAGGGGGCGGGGCCACAACCTCCCTATCTGCCCTGCTCTGTTCCTGACAGGGGAAGGTGCCCTAACCCCCTGATGGGCCCTGCTCTGTGCATGACAGGGGGGAGCTCCCCAACCCCCTGATCGACCCTGCTCTTTGCATGACAGGGTACGGAGCCCCAACCCCCCTGATGGGCCCTGCTCTATGCGTGACAGGGGGCAGCGCCCCAAACCCCTGATTGGCCCTGCTCTGTGCGAGACAGGGGATGGTGCCGCAACCTCCCCATCGACCCTGCCTTGAGTGTGATAGGGGGCGGTGCCCCAAACCCCCAATTGTCCCTACCCTGAGCGTGACTGAGGGTGGCATCACAACCTCCCAATCCGCCCCGCTCTGTGCATGACAGGGGGAGGCGCCCCAACTCCCCAATTGGCCCTGCTCTGAGCCCGACCAGGGGTTGCACCTAGGAATTAGGCCTGCCCTTAGCCACCCGGGAGCAGGCCTAAGCCAGCAGGTCATTATCTCCTGAGGGGTCCCAGACTGTGAGAGGGCACAGGCCGGGCTGAGGGACCCCCCCTCCCCCCGCCCAGTGCACAAATTTTTGTGCACCTGGCCTCTAGTACAAATATATTTGCCTCCTAGATGGAGCTTAGAAACCATGGTATCGACCTGAACTCCACTCTACCACTAAAGCAGTGCCTGGGTACAACCTGGACAAGAAAATTAAACCACCAAAAATTCATGAGCTATATAATGCCACTGCCTTCTTCCTTCTCCCTTCAATTGGTTCCTTCTATAACCTAGGTTCCCAGAATACAAAAGGGTCACAGAATGAAGTTTCTCATGTCTCCATGTCTACATATCTTTGGTTTTGCATGACTTCTAATATTGCCAAAATATTAACATTATGCTTTAAAGAGCCCATGTTTTCTAAACTTGTATATTAGTAAAGTTACATTCATATGGAAAAGATGTAGAAAAATTAGAAGTTACTTTAAAAAAAAAAAATTGTTCAGGCGATAGTTGAAAAGAACCAGCTAGGAGACTATTTTGTACTCTAGGCTATTTTACCTTAAGTAAAAAATATCAAATAGTGAATAAAAAAGGTACAGATGCTAAGGGTTTGCATGTTTTTGCCATACCAACTGTGTTCATACCAACTCATTTTAAATATTAAATCTCCTGTGGCCTATGTGGTATTAATATTCCTTATTACTAGATGTGAATCTAGACCATGCAAAAAGGTAAAGGAAGAAATAAGGAGGGAAAAGAAAGAAAGGGTGCCCCAATGGCATATTTCTACAGTACTAAATCAGCTGCCAATTCTTTCTGGGGACTTAAGACTGAACAACGGAGAATATGAGACAATCAGTGATGTCCCACGACAACCAGAAACTAACTATAGGCTCTAAAGCAGGGGTGGGGAACCTTTGTTCTGTCAAGGGCCATTTGGATATTTATAACATCATTCGCTTAATATAAATTTATTTTGCAATGAAAAAAGTTCCTAGATTTACTCAACTTTGATTTCCTGGGCCAGAAGAAACAGTTAAAAAAAGTTTAGCATGGATCCCAGTGCATTCCAGCCATGATGACTTTTATTTAGGGACTTCCCAGGATGGAGAAAACCTAGATTTAGAGCCATGAAACTGCACCAGAGAGCATCTGAATGTTTTAGAACAGAGAAATCACCATCCTTGAAAAGTAGCTACATTATCGTAACTTAAGATAATTTGGAAAACAGTTATTGTACAACATCACTTAGGTCCCAATATTTGAATATAACTATTTCCATTCATGAGCTGAATTTGGTGAATATTACAATTGTATTTCAATGCTGAGCTTGCCCATTAAAAACTGTCCATTTATGTCCCCAGATGTTCTCAATTCACAGTGAACTCACATTCTGCTTTTGCTTTGAGGTTTGCCAACATGAACCTGTAAGAGTTCTTTTGGGAATCCTGCTGGCTCCATATGCCCTGAACTTTAAATGAACCAACTCCTAAGCTCAGTAAATGGACAGTAACATTTCATTGGCAGAATCAATAGCCAAGTATCAGGCACAGAAAAATGATCCTGAATCTTCCCTTCATCCAGATAAAAATGAAGAAAAGGATCCACAGTGAGTATTCTATGGTTCAACTTGAACATTTCTAAATTAAAGAAATCTGGACCCTCTGTCTTTCCCCTTACTGAATTGCTCTGATTTGTACTGAGAACCATCAAATTAGAGGAATATGCAATACAATATATATTGAGGATATGGGGAAGTTACCAGAATTAACACTTCCACTAAACTTTTTAGTCAACTTTTAATTTAGTCTTTTGAACTACATAGTAGTTTGCATCATTTGGGGGATTTTTTTTTAATTTAAATTCTTTATTGTTTAAAGTATTACATGAGTCTCCTTTTCCCCCCATTCACCTCTCCCTGGCTACTCCCACCCCTGAGCATGTGCTCTCACCTCCCCCCACCCGCCATCTTTATCCTTTGGGATT
>NW_006285791.1:1126253-1130009 GCF_000327345.1 Myotis davidii
GCACTCGTCCTGTTGATTTGTTGATGATAGCCATTCTGACAGGTGTGAGATGGTACCTTATTGTCATTTTGATTCATATCTCTTAGATGATTAGTGACTTTGAGCATGTTTTCATATGTCTCTCGGCCTTCTGTATGTCCTCTTTTGAAAAGTGTCTAGGTCCTTTGCACGTTTTTTTTTATTGGATTGTGTATTTTCCTTTAGTTAAGTTGTATGAGTTCTCTATAAATTTTGGAGATTAAACCCTTATCGGAGATAACATTGGCAAATATATTCTTCCATGCAGTTAACTTTCTTGTTGTTTTGTTGATGGTTTCTTTTGCTGTGCAGAAGCTTTCTATTTTGATGTAGTCCCATTTATTTATTTTCTCCTTAGCTTCCATTGTCCTAGGAGCTGTATTGGTACAGTTGGGGGATTTTCAAAATTGCTCCCCAAACTCCTTTCAGAGTACCTCCAGAACTTTTTCGACTACTTTTTTTTTCTTTTAACTGCAACAAAGTAGTTTCTTTCCCTCTCAAGCAATAAAGTCATTTTTCCTTCCCCATTGAAAAGTGGTTTTTTTCCTGAGTCTTTATAAACACAATGAGAACACTTCCTCCAGTGCTTACTTTAATTCAATTTTTTCATCTTCTTATCATCACACAATAGTGCACCAACTTTTAGAATAAAATCAGTTCAGAACAGGCCCATCTCTTTTGATATGAAGTTTCTTCGAAGTCAATAGGATCTAGAAGTCTTGAAATAAGGAATAAGCAGCATGAAAATCAGGACTTTTATGGGATCAGATGCAAAGCTCCCTGCCCAGCTAAGTTTTCCAATAATTGATTTCAAATACTGGCTCTCATAAATGATATTAGAAACAAACAGTTCTGCAGATTCCCAGAGCTGCGACATTCTCCTGTGGTCTAATACCTAATTGGGGAATTTTATCCAACCACAACAGACAGTAGAAAAAATACTCCCATCAAGTAGGAAGAACATTCTAGGGCTACTTTTCACAAATAAGGTTAAGACACTACTGTTTTAATTTTCAAAAGGAGTCCTACTTCTCCTTCTTACCATCCAAATATATATGCATATATATCATTTTAGACAGTTCTTCAATAAAGCAGTAAGGATTTGATGTCCTTTTTCCAGTTGATGGCTTCATAGATTAACTGCCTGTCCCCAATGTCTTGTTGAAAAGGTTAATATAACCTGCTCCATCATCATGTCCACTCATGGAGTTTTTGCACCTGTTTCACTCGATACCTGAGAAAGGAATCACACTATTTATTTCTGTAATTCAATAACTTCAAATAGATAGGCTACTCTTTCTTCCTGCCAAGAGACAATTTGGGTGATTGCTAAGATTTAGTCACATACACTACATGAAACTAAATGTTGCAGTATATCACAGTCAGGGACAGTGAGAATCTGAAAAGCCTATAGCTACATCATGAGAGAAGGAGGGTACAGAAATTGAGTCTAAAATTAACCACTCACCCAAAGGACTTGAATAAATCTTGTATTAGGATTTGTGATTTACTGAAAGTCATAAAAATGATAATGTAAATCAGGAATATATTGAAGGACATTAGGATGTTTATTGTTGTAGTATAACTAGTGTTGAGTTAAGTAAATACATTTAAGACTCATCCAAATATTTTCATTTTATTTCCCCTGAAAGTTAGCCAGAAATTAATGGCGATAATAAGAGATTATCTATTTATATCTATCTATCTATCTATCTATCTAGCTATCTACCTACCTACCTACCTACCTATCCTGGGCCTAATTTTTTTAAAGTAAAAATTGTATATATTTAAGGGGTGCAAAATGATGATTTGAAAATTGAATTTTTCAAAGTAATTAATGTACTTCATTTGTTGTAGTGAAAGGTTTATAACAAAAAATAGCAAAGCCTGTCCCATCGCTCCCCACTACCAATTCCCACTGTGCTGGCTGTTTTTTCCATTATTTACCTCCATATATTTTTTAAACTGCTATTTAACTTCTCAATTTTAGGAATTATCTGTCAACTTCATTTTATCTCTCATACACCACCATCATCCTACATCCCACCTACCCATCTACTGCTACATCTCAATTAACTTGTGTATATATATATGACAGTATGTCAAATAAAATGCCATATACTATTTACTGTATAATTTAATATATTGACATGTGTATATTAATATAGTCCATAAAAGTTAGTGGTTACATTACCATGTCTGGCCTGTACTACGCAAAGCCTTGAGTGATACCTGTGTGAACATACATACAAAATCTCATGCATCTGTTTGCTTTTTCCTCTCATAACTCTCCTTCATCGTGCCTCAAATGCCTTCTGCAGTCTGGACTGGTTGCTCTTTGGTCATGTTGCCCTGTGTCAGTCCCAGGATTTCCCTTTACTGTACTGATATCCTCAGATGCCCTTTCATTGCTATCACTACACTTAAAAAAAAAAAGCAAAATTATCATGACAGAAAGTCAGTGGTTATAAGAGACTGGGGTTCAGAGAAAGAGTTAACTGCACAGGGGCACAAGGAAATTTGGAAAGGGGGATTAACTGAAATGTTTTATATTATAAACTAGAGGCCTGGTGCACGATTTCGTGCACGATGGGGTTCCTTGGCCTGGCCAGAGATCTGGCTGGTTGGACCTGTCTCACTCAGTCCTGATGGGGGCCATGGGAGGTTGGTCGAAGCGGGGAGGGGCCGCAGAAGGTTGGCTGTGGGAGCGCACTGGCCACCAGGGGGCAGCTCCTGCATTGAGGGTCTGCCTCTTGGAGGTCAGTGCGTGTCATAGCGACTGTCCCACTGGCCGTTCTGTTCATTCAGTTGTAAAGGTCGCTTAGGCTTTTATATATGTAGATGTGGTAGTGGTGACATGTCTATATCTATCTGTCAAAACTGATCAAGTTAGATATTAAAAATTGGTGAATGCTATTATATGCAAATTATTCCTCGATAAAGATAATAAAATACAATGCAGGTCTTATAATACATGCCATGGTAAAGTATTTACAATATATTAATAAAGTAAGTAGAGTTATCAATGGACTGCCAAGAAATGGTTGCCCTTGTCAGGTAGTTTAATAGAAGAGTTTCATTGTGGGAACTAATTATAAAGGTGTTGGAAGAACTGAAAAGTCAACTATGGAAAGATGATGAGACCAGACAACAGCAACATCTAAGTCACCACCCCACCTAAAACAGGGAAAGATGAAAAACTAGGAAGGAAGGAGGGAAAGGAAAAGGGAGGGAAGGGGACAGGAGGAGAAGAGGGAAGGAGAATAAATAGGAGATGGTATTTTCAGATCTTAGGAACAGGTCCATCCAGGAGGAGTCAGTATCCTGGCAGGAGATGCCCAATGAGATCATCACAGAAGATGAGGCTCTCTAAAACAGTGGTTCCCCACCTTCCTAATGCTGCGAACCTTTAATACAGTTCCTCATGTTGTGGTGACCCCCAACCATAAAATTATTTTCGTTGCTACTTCATAACTGTAATTTTGCTACTGTTATGAATTGTAATGTAAATATCTGATATGCAGGATGTATTTTCATTGCTACAAATTGAACATAATTAAAGCATAGTGATTAATCACAAAAACAATATGTAATTATATATGTGTTTTCCGATGTTCTTAGGCAACAAATGTGAAAAGGTCATTCAACCCCCAAAGGGGTCGCGACCCACAGGTTGAGAACCACTGCTCTAAAGTGACCTGAACTATTGACAGAGACACTGACCTTTTTTTTTTTTTT
>NW_006285791.1:1130142-1149220 GCF_000327345.1 Myotis davidii
TATATTTTGATGGAATCAAAGGGAATGCAACAAAGTGTCTCAAGTTTTCCATAAATTTTATTTTCTCTTTTTTTAAAAAAAGAAGCTCTGGGTTCATTTTGGACTTGACTAGTCAGTGGAGGCATTAAGTCCTCAGCCATCCCTCCTTAATTATGTTACATGCGATGTTGTTTTAAAATGTTCCAGCAGAGCTTGGCATGTGGGGCTTTCCCACCAGCCAGCTGGAAAGACCACCATTTCAGAACAGAGCCAGAAAACACTGCAAACACGAGTGGTGAAATCACATGGGCAACTCACCCAGAGGCCAGATGCCTTTTACAGTTTAATCGAAGATGCTGGGCAAAGACGATTAACTGGGGGCCAACCAGACCTCATGAAATATATTTGGGTGATTTTTGCAGAGCTTTATGAACAATATCTTCCCAATTTCACAAGCAATGATAATTGTTCTGAGCAAACATTTTTGTTAAATGATGTCACAGTATTATTTTAAAATCTCAGTGCATCAAAGTTCAACCACAGAAATAGAACTAGTAGGGATACATACATATATAGATACATATACACATCCACATCCATATACATGTGTCTATATATAATACACATAGATAGATGTATAAACATATATCTATATTTATATGCTACAGATAGAGAGATGTATTACAGGAATTGGCTTACACAATTATAGAGGTTGGCTAAGCATTCTCACAATCTGTAGGCAGAGCACAAGCAAGCCAGAAGCCCAAAGGCACAGGCTGAAGATGCTGTCACAAGCCGACAGGAAGGGCAGATCCAGCAAAAGGAGAGCAACTTTGAGAAGCTGGGAATCTCTATTGCCATGAAGAGTCCAGTCAGTCTCTTAAGGGCTTATCTGATTAGGTCTGGCCTACCAAGGATAGTCCTCATAGTTTAAGGTTAACTCACCAGGGACTTTCATTACATCTATAAAATCCCTTCACAGAAGCATCCTGATTAGTGTTTATTTTTTTATTTTTTTTGATATTTATTTTCTATATTTAAATGCCATTTAACAAAGAAAAATCAATCCAAAAAATGAGTTCGTATGTCACCTCTGACACACGTGTCATAAGTTTACCATCACTGGGCTAGAACCTGTGGACTGAAAGGTTGCAGGTTCGATTCCAGTCAAGGGCATGTACCTTGGTTGCGGGCACATCCCCAGTAGGAGGTGTGCAGGAGGCAGCTGATCAATATTTCTCTCTCATCGATGTTTCTAACTCTCTATCCCTCTCCCTTCTCTGCAAAAAAATCAATAAAATATCTTTTTTTTTTAAAGAAAATAGATGAGGAAACTGAGGCACAGGCTGCCAAAGGTTCTTGCCCAAGGTCACCCAGCTGCAAAGTGGCAGAACCTGGATTGAACCCAGGCAGCCTAGCCCCTGGGACCATCCCTGTACTGTACTGCATGTAGATGCATGTGGCCCCTTCACCTGTGCAGCACCATGAATCATACAGGCCCACAGGCAACATGCAAATTCCCCCTAGGAGTATGCCTGTGTGATTGTGGGTGCATGCATGGGGGATGGGGAGTGTGCTCACATACAGGCATGTGAGCTCAGCACTCTGATAAAGTCAGCTTTTGACGAAGAAGAATGGCAAGAAACAGCCTAAGTCTCTCCTTCCTCCCACCTGCCCACAAGGCCTTTCTTTGGCTGAAACTAGCAAGGGAACCAAAAAGGAGTTTACAGAGGTCAACCACCTACGATCTATGATACACAGTACAGCAGAGAAAGGATGGTTTAGATGTGCGGAGAAAGGGCTGCAAAAATATGGCCATGACCAGAATTACCTCTAGTGGAATAATGCTCATTCTTAATTCCTTTCTTATACTTCAGCTTTTTAAAAAAATATACACTTCTTCACAATCAATAATGAACAGTTATACAAATTGAATCAAGTTTGAAGAATCTCGCCCTAACCGGTTTGGCTCAGTGGATAGAGCAGTTTGGCTCAGTAAGTAGAGCGCTGGCCTGTGGACCGAAGGGTCCTGGATTTGATTCCAGTCAAGGGCACATACCTTAGTTTCAGGCTCCTCCCCAGCCCGGGCCCTGGCTGGGGCTCATCCAGGAGGCAACCAATCGGTGTGTTTCTCTTACATCGATGTTTCTCTCTGTCTTTCCCTCTCTCTTCAACTCTCCCTAAAAATCAATGGAAAAACATTCTTGGGTGAGGATTAAAAAAAAAAAAAACTCATGTATCTCACAGTTTACAAAGGCCATGAACTCAGAAGGGCTCAGCTGGGCGGTTCTGATTCAGGGTCAAAGGCTACAGCTAGAACAGAGGAGGCTGGAGAATGTCAGGGTTCAGACAAGCATCTCCCTCTCGGGAATCTCAGTGGCTTGAGTTTTCTCCCCACCTGGTGACCTCAGGACCGCGGGGCTGCTACAGGGTGGCTGATGGCAGCCAGAGTGAGTGTGCCAGCAAACAAGGCAGAGGCTGCAGCACCTTTTCTGGCCTCATCTCAGAAGCCACACAATGTCACTAGCCCCATAGTCTATTGGTTCACAGCTAGTCACAGATTCAAAGAGAGGGGAAGAGAGTTCATGCTTAATGGGGGGGGAGGTGTTGGGGTCCAGCCTCAGCAGGTCCAGGGGTTCCCAAAGGTGTGGACAGAGTCGGCGAAGAAGGAATGACATGGAGGCAGCGTTCAGTTGATCAGCATAGCGAGGTTCTGTAGCCAGGGTCTGTCCAGGTTCTCCAAGTTCTCCAGCCAGGTTCTGTCCTGATTAGTGTTTAATTCAGGGGTCCTCAAACTTTTTAAACGGGGGGCCAGTTCACTGTCCCTCAGACCGTTGGAGGGCCGGACTATAGTTTTAAAAAAAAACTATGAATAAATTCCTATGCACACTGCACATATCTTATTTTGAAGTAAAAAAAACAAAATGGGAACAAATACAATATATGTATTTGCATGTGGCCTGCCGGCCGTAGTTTGAGGACCCCTGGTTTAATTGAATAACCAGAAAATGTGTGTATGCTACAAATGGCTGCTGCCCATTTTTTGTCCCTATAGTTTAGCCTTGCTAAACTGACACATCAAAAACTATCACACTCAGGACCACATATTTAAAATAGCCTACATAATAAAAGGGTAATATGCAAATAGACCAAATGGCAGAACAACCAAACAACCAATCAAAGCATAATATGCTAATGATATGCTAAGGCGCTCAACCACTCACTATGATGTGCACTGACCACCAAGGGGCAGACAGTCGACCAGTTGACCAGTCGCTATGAGTGCACTGACCACCAGGGGCCAGATGCTCTTACCGGTAGATTAGCTTGCTGTTTGGGTCCAGCCAATCGGGATTGAGCGAGATGGGCCAGACATGCCCCATAGCCCTCCCGCAGTCCCTCCCTGGCTCAATGATGCACCGGTGGGATCCCTCAGCCTGGCCTGTACCCTCTCGCAATCCAAGACCCCTCAGGGTATTTGGGAGAGCCTGTTTCAGCCCAATCCCACAGGCCACTCCCCTTGGGAGGGCACCAGATGCAGGGCTCATGGCTGACAAGCACTGCTGTGGCAGCACAAGCCTCTCCGGATGGGGACTGATTGGGCATAAGTCCATGGTAGGCACAGGAGCAGCAGATAGGAGCTGCAGGCGGTGTTGAACTGTAGGTTTTGGCCTGATCCCTGCAGGCCATCGAGAGGACTCCACCCATGCACGAATTCATGCATTGGACCTCTAGTACATACATAAATATATACATATACATAAATATTATCATTTCTCATTGTTTTAAAAATCCAAATATCTCCCTACCACCAGAAGTATCTGTCATTTCTTCATTGTAAGGCCCAGTGGTGCATGGCAGATGCTCAATAAATCCTGAATGAATGGGTGAGTAAATATTTTCTTCTATAGGTGCTGCAAAATCAAAACACGTTAAGTTCACTAATCTCTAATTCATTTTCCTTTGTAAAAAAAAACTGAAATTAAACTATACAGATATGAAAAGAGATGATGACATTAAAAAATGACATCGATAGCCAAGAAGAGTACTTCTGACCTTCCTCCTCATCCCCTTCACTTCTGGCTCATCCCCTAAGCCTGTCTGCGCTCCGCCCAACTGAGCTGGCACAGGGTGTGCACTCCATGTGGGCTAGAGTGCTAGTTCAAGTTTCACAGTCGATGAATAGTCTCTGACTTTGCCTTCATTCCTTTCCTAACAGATGTCTTTCCATACCCATGGGGTTTTCTGTCTCTGAATATTAATCTTACTGTAACTCTTATAAAACTCCATTAGAATTGGACATTGACTTGTGTTTTTCATCCTCCTCTACTGTTAACTCCTTGCCAACAGGGCCAACTTTATTCACGTGATAGCCCAAGAGCCAAGTTCCAGCAATATACTAGGAGCTCATTGAATGAGCGATACAACGAACAAAGAATGAACTGTGCCCTTGCCTTAAATTCCTGAAAAACCATAACTTCTTGAAATTAAGTTTCCTCAGAAACTCTTTCCTTCTGACCTCAATCCCATCAGTAATCTTAAAAAGGGGGACAAAAAAAACCTCAATTGTCAGTGGCTATGTTGTTGTCCAGTAATAGATCTACTATTTCTCCAAGGATTATGTAGATACTAGGATTTTTTAAAATTTTAAATTAAAGAGTTCTCATCTTGATGAGCTCTGCAGACTTAGTGTGAAAAAGCTCAGTATTGATTAACAGAGGCATTTAAGTCTGGGGAAACATGGTCAAATAAATAAACTCCAGGAAAGACTCAGTAAGTACCCTCATAGGTCAAGAACAATCTCTTGAGAACATAAGCCTGAATTATTAGAGGTTTCATGCTTGTAGTCCCTGTCATACACTCAATTTTCCCTCAGGAGAGTAATTGAAAAATAAAAACAAAACAAAAACACTCATGGACAGAAAAACGACCTATAATCTATTTCAGTTTCCAAGTGAAAATCACTAGCTAGCAGGGTTCATTCTGCTAACAAACTAATGCCAAGGTAAAGCCAGAAATTTGCTACGTTCAGCATTCAAGTTCACTGCATTTTGCCTTAGAACTGTTTTAGAATAGCTAAGTGATTATTTTATTGGAATTTCCAAACAGGATAACTTTCTACCAGTTTGTTATAAAAGCTTAAGTTCTCAGTCACTAATTTAATAAGCCATATTATGCTACATGCATTCCCATTGCTCTTTGGCTGTTTTGGGGTATCTCATAGATTCCTAAGTAGTGAAAGTTGCTAAGGTCAGAGGAAGAACATTTTAAGAAATAGACATTTTTAAATTTCATAATTAGGGATCAAAATGCCCTCTTTTGCTAACTGCTGGTGAGAGACTTGCCTCTGTGCTCAGATCCTAAAGCTATGTTCCTCTAGCCTTCCCTGCCCCCAACTGAAATGCTGGTCCAGACTTCAGCCTGTCATTGGTGGTGGAGCACTGAAAACAAAGCTAAAACTGACAGAAGGGGGACTTCTAATAGTCTCCTGCTCTTTGGAATGTTGTGGAAAGACCCAAGTTGGCCCTTGAACCTAAGATTGTGAGGAAGTCCAAAAGAGCATGCAAATAACCAAAAGAGGAGCTACCAATCCATTTACAACTGATAACAAGAAATGCATTAGTTATCTGCTGCTGTGTAACAAGTTCTCACAGCCAATCAATCAAATCATGCATTTTCTTTATGATTCTACCTATATCTCACCTTTCCCATGAAACCTTTCAGGGCTTCTAAAAATCCAACATTGTGTTATATGTCATATTGGATTATTGCTTCATTGTTTCCTCATAGGTTTCTCATTTCCCAAAATTAATTATAAGCTCCTTGAGGATAGGGTCCATAGCATCTTATCCTCCTGTGTCTCCCAAAGTCCAAGCAAGATAGTATCTTCCTCAAGAATAGGCTCCAGTACATGCACTCAGAAGTCTACTTAAAACTGATAGCTTGATTTTACTTAGAATTAGAACCATGCTGAGTTTATGATAAAGATAATTTTTAAAAAGTAAAGGGATTTTCAGGGAGAAAAGCTTCATATAGATTTCTTGTTTTATTCCTACAATTTATCAGTTCAGAAAATGTCATCTGTGGTACAACACAGTACTGAGCCCTCCAAAAACACAAGCAAAAACAAAACACTCCTCTGGGAATCGTTTCATTTTGCACCTAGGGGAAGAAATCATTTTCAAGGAAGTTTGAGGTCTAGTTTCTCATTGTTAACTTGTTTTGTGACTTTGTACAAATCCTGCAGTCTTTGAGGCTTTATGCCTCCTGCTATTGAAATGAGAAAGGCTGCCCTGGGTGGTTTTACTCTCCCATACAACTATAAATCTCCCAGCTGATGACTTCTAACCTCACTCACAGTTCAGAAACTTGTACAGTGTATCACTTAAATGGAAATTAGGATGCTTTATGGGAGATGAACTTAGATCATTCCGTTCTACCTGTTTTGCTGGGCATTATACTTCAAGGGACTGCCCACAAAGGCAATGAAGTCCTCTTAATTAGCTTCCTGAGGGCCCTAAGGACTCCACTGAAACTATGAAAGTTTTCCTTCTTTTTTAATAACCTAATTTTTCTCCCTATACTATATATGTCTGCATAGGAAATTTTTAATATTTAAATCTGTGTGTCTTCCAGATCAACCCTAAACACACCTTTCCTTAACTTAGAAAATGCAAACAAATAATGAGAAAAATGCCAGGAAAATAGTGAAATTTTCCAGAGTAATGAAAACGCAAACAGAAAAAGATCAGAAGCACTATTTACTACCCTAAATGCATCTATAACCCCCTGCTTTGAAAATTTTTCCAGAGAGATCTTTATGCTCTGTTCTATGGCTTTTTTTCCAATAGTGGAGAAGTTCATGTGACACTACTAGTAGATGGTATTATAAGGTGTCACAAAGAGAAAGCTCTACAACCCTTACTTGGAATTGAGAACTTTGGAGCAAAGTCTTTACTTAGAGATAACCAAATACATCTCAAGAAGGCATGTGGTGCAGTCAATCCTGAAATTTGAAGTGACACAGCAAGGAGTGTTTTATCATGCCTGTTCATTTTTAAACCCCTGAAGGGAGATTAGCAACAGAGTAAATACACATAAAAATAAATCTTCACCATCCAGAATGTGTTATAGGGGACAAGTTCCTAAAATTGCGTTATGCTACAAAGTAGCTCTGAAGTTGCCTCTGGTGGGCATCAGGTAGCTCTTGGCATAAAAAGCCAAGCAGGATGTAAGGGCAGCCTGCTACTAATCTCAAAAAAAAAAAAAAAGAGCATCTTCTGTTGGGAAAATAAATGCTTGATCGGTAGAATGTTGACTTTGTACAGTTGACAGTGTAAAGCTTCATCTATTCATAAAAGAGAGGCTACTTTAGAGCAAGTCATACATGAGCTAGTTGAAAGGAGGCAGGGTGGAGATGGAAAAGGATAATCTCTCTGAACATCTGTCATGACTGCACATAAAACCTCACTACAAAGTCAAATGTGATCTGTTTGGTACTTTGGCCTGTTGAGCCTCAGCGATATGACTGAGTATCTGCAGTCACGACTATGTGCTTTATCTGTTTCTATGGTGCCGATCACCACAGACCCAGGCAAGCAAAAGAGGCATAACCCACATAATCAACAGGTCAATAGAAAAGAAGTTGGAGAACGAGGCGCACATTATCATATGATCTCTCATTCTTTTCCAAACCGAGTCAGGCGGGGAAGTAAGCACACTCGCCCTTCCACTAGCTGCCAGTTTACTGTGCCTTTCTGGACAGATGAAGCCACAGGCCACCGTCACTCTGCATCTTGTCAGCAGAGATGGCAGTGGACAGACTAGCAAGAGCAGCGGTCCCCCTGTTCCCACCACAGTGAGAAGGGAAAGTGGTGCTCCCACAGAGCTGGCACATGTGGTGCTAACTCACACCCAGCATGGCTCCTCCAGGCTTGGCTGCCTGCTGCACAGTGAGGGACTTTTGTAATTTATTTAGACGCATTTTGACCTTATTTTCTTGGCACTGTCATGTGGGAGTATGTTCTTTTGGAGGATATGGGGACAGGGGGTGGGGTGCCCAGCACTGTCTGGCTTTATCCCCTCCTGCGGATTAGCCAGTGCAGAGCAGTTGGCCATCTCGCCCTCTCCATCAGAGCATCACCATCCATGCTGGAGATGGTATTTTCAAGTCTTCCGTTTAGATCAGAACTTTAAAACATGAGGCGGCACAAAATGGACTATCTGGTGTAATTTATTAGCCTTTAACCATAAAAACCCTGTAATAATTTTCTTTTTCTTAGAGCAGTTGCTGGCTGGATTTTTCCAAACTACAAATGTCCCTGATTTCAAAATAATCCTCCAGAATAAAAAACCCACAAGCAATTGAAATGAAACAATACTGCAATTCTATACATAGACAAAGACACCCTTATAATGATGAGTTTTAAATGGGCATCATCTCCACAGTTGTAAACAGATATCCTTTCAAGGATCACGACAGAGCTGGCCATTGCTTTAGAGTCAATGTATCACCCTTTCTTAAGCCATCAAAAAACACTCAATAAGTATCTTTTAAAAGAAGTTACTTCCCTTATGATTTTTATTCTTAAACTTACAGTGTTCAAATTCAACTCCCCTCATATTGTATTCCTATATATTCAAAATAATCATTCATATTTAAATTATGGAGAATATTTTAGTACATCACAAAATGTCAATGTCTGTTTTTATAATACTTTCGGACTAGGTCACAAGAGACACTTATCAAATTTGTGGCTGACATCAAAATAGAATGAATAGTTGTAATGTTATGATTCAGTGAGAATAGAGTTGGAAGGGGCCCCAGAGTCCAGTTTCTACTTAATTCCTTAATTTTCCCCATGAGACACATAAAAAAGAAATTATATAAACTGGCCAAAATTACATAATCAATCTTCTGAATCTGGCCAATATTTTACATGATTACTATACTGTACCAGGATACATGGCAGAGCCAGAACTAAATGTATCTGTTGCATTAACTCCTAATTGGATAATTTTAATTGTAGCTCATTATCTCTCCCTCATCTCCATTGTTGCTCTCCAACTTCACACTCTGTTTTATTTTCCTTCATTGGTCTTCCCAAGAAGGAAAATTATATTATGTACATAATCAATTGCTTGCTCAATGTCCATCTCCCCCACTGGAATAGAAGTGTTCTGGTGGCATGAATCATACTTTCCTTATTCTCCACTATATTTCCATCAATGAGAAAAATGCCCGGCACATAATAGGAATACACACATGCACACACAAAAAAAAAAGAAAGAAAGAAAAAAGAAAAAAAAAACCCAACACTTGAAAAACTGATTAATCCATTAACAGTTGAGATTTTTAAGAGGCCAACTTGCATTTCACTGACACCAACAGCCCCATAGCATGAGAAGAGCAGATTCCCTAATATCATCACCTAGTGGTCTTCAAAGTCCAGCTTGGTTGACACTGACCTAAACTCAACTCCAATCAAATTTTCACCCCTGCTACTCCATTGAAACTGCGTACTCAAAAGTTTCCCCAAGCCTTCTTATTCTAATGCCCAGTGACCTTTTCTTTACCCTTCTCTCTTTTGCTCTCTCTCACAGCATTTGCCATGTAGGGAATTGTCTGTGCCTTGGCCTCTCTCTTTTCTAAGTGATGTCTGCTTTTTCTTGATATAAGGCCATTTTTTTTTCTTCTTTTTACTTTGACCATCTGAGTTACCACAAATTCTGTTTCACTGACCTCTCTCTGCACAAACCCCCAATCTCAGTTTCCAGCACTATTTTCTCTGTAAGACCTAGAAACTTTTCTTTCAACTTGTATGAGATATTTCTTCTCACATATGCTGCCATCACCTAAAACTCACTGTGTCTAACACTACTTATTATTGACATATATGTTTATGAAAATATATCTTTTCCTCCCAATCAGATTAAAGGAAGTGTGCATTATACTTTTGGATTCCTGTATCAATAAGCAAACATAGTGTCTTGGGCTTTGGGGGTGTTTAATAAATACCTGCGCTTGACCAATATCAAATATAGTGAGTGTCATGGTAGAATTGTGTCCCCCAAAGATGTAATATGGGAATCCTAAACCCCGGGCAGGACCTCAAAATGTGATCTTATTTTGAACTAGTGCTGTTGAAATTGTGATTAGTTAACATGAGGTTGCACTGAGGTAGGCTGGGGCGGTTAGTTCAATATCACTGGTGTTTTTATAAGAAAAGGAGAAAGACACACAGGTGAAGAATACCAGTGACAGTGGAGACAGAGATTGAAGAATGCTGAGGATTACCAGCAAATACCAGAAGCTAGATGAGGCAAGAAAGGATCCTACCCCATATGTTTTAAAGGCAACATGGCCCTTCATTTCAGATTTCTAGTATCCAGAACTAAGAGGAAATAACATTCTGTTGATTTAAGCCACTCAATCGATGGTATTTTGCATGGCAACCCTAAGAAATACATACATGAGTAAGAGGGATCAGATGACTCTGAAGTCAATCCCAAATCTTCTATTTAATTATGTGAGCTTGGAAAGCTTATGAACTTCTCTTGTGTTTCGGTTGTCTTACCTGTAAAGTGGGAATAATATCTGTTTCATGGGATTTTTGAAAGAGTTACATATGTAATGTATATTACAAACTTTACATAGAACCTATCCCAGAGTATGTGTTCAAAACTAGCATCTTATTTGCCATTTGCATTTTGAAAAAAGGTTTTATTTAGAGGAACTAGTGTATTCAGTCAATATTTATTGGATATCTTCCTGGATTAGGCACTGCTCTAGTATTTGGGATACAGAAATAAACAGAAAGACACTTACTCAAGGAGCTTACCCATGGATAATAAGCCTATTTTTTCTCTTACTAGATGTATGAATTAACTAAAATTGTCATTATATTTTATCCTAAACTCTGCTTCAAAGAATTATTATGATTTTTAAAATGAGTGTATTTGGCTATTAAGCTATAGCAGATCCTTGTCAGGGTATCAAAGAACTAGGAACCATCATTACATGATATCTTGCTTGCCATGGTATAAAGCAACATTACCTTTATACCTTTCCATTGACAGTGAAAAGGGGAAAAAAAACAATTTTTATTACTTTTCTTAACTGCAATTCCACATTTTAATGAAATGCTGTATGAAACCAATTAAATTTAGCATATACAAATATATTAAAAGGTCAAACTGTCATATATAAAGATACCTCCAAGTAAGTCTTCACCATTGAAAGGAAAAAAATATTACCCTCAATGTATTTTTCAACTGTAAAAAGAAAAACCCTCATACAGTTATGATCACTTTCTAAAATTTATTTAATGACACTAGGGTAATGAAAATTTTAACTAAATGCTGTTGAAAATGTAAAGCAGTGTAAGTAACAAAATAACTACAGTGTTTGTAAGCTTTACAATATTAAGAACAGAGAAAGAGTCAACATACAGGCATACTTTGTTTTCTCCTGCTTTGTTTTAGGCCACTTTATTGTGCTTTACAGATATTGCCCGTTTTACAAATAGAAGGTTTGTGGCAGCCTTGGCCTGGCCAAGTCCATCAGCACCATTTTCCAACAGCCTCTGTTCATTTTGTGTTTCTAGGTCACATGTTGGTAATTCTCTCAACATTCTTTCATTATTATCATATTTTCTGTGCTGATCTATGACCAGTGATCTGTGATGTTACTGCTGTAATTGTTTTAAGGGTGCCACAAACTGCTCTTATATAAGACAGTGTCTTAACAGATAAAAAACACTGAGTGTTCTGACTGCTGTACTGTCCAGCCACTCCCCCGTCTCTCTCCCTCTCCTCAGGTCTCCCTATTTCCTGAGACACAACAATATTTAAATTGGGCCAATTGCTGCCATAGCCTACCTACAATGGCCTCTACATTGAAAGGAAGTCACATGTGTCTCACCTTAAAATTTAGTGAGGAAGGCATGTCGGAAACACATATAGGCGGAAGCTAGGTAGGTCTCTTGTGCCAAACATACAAGTTCTGAACGCAAACAAAAAGTTCTTGAAGAAAATCAAAAGTGTTACTTTAGTGAATGTCTGAATGATAAGAAAGCATGACAGCCTTGCTGCTGATATGGAAAAAGTTTTAGTGGTCTGGCTAGAAGATCAAACCAGCTACAACTTTCCCTGAAACCAAAGCCTAATCCAGAGCAAAGACTTAACCCTTTTCAATTCTGTGAAGACTGAGAGAGGAGAGGAAGCTACAGAAGAAAAGTTTGAAGCTAGCAGAAATTGGCTCATGAGGTTTAAGGAAAGAAGCTGTCTCCAAAACATAAAAGTGCAAGGCAGCAGCAAGGACTGATGTAGAAACTGCCACAAGTTATCCAGAAGATCTTTTTGAGATCATTAATGAAGGTGGCTACTCTCAACGACAGTTTCAAGGTTGGTGAAACAGCCTTATATTGGAAGAAGATGTCATCTGGAATTTTCATAGTTAGAGAGGAGAAATCAATGCCTAGTTTCAAGGCTTCAAAAGAAAAAGACTCTCTTATGAGGGGCTCATGCAGCTGGTGACTTTAATTTGGAGCCAGTGCTCATTTACCATTCGGAAACTCCTAGGGACCTTAAGAATTATGCTAAATCTACTCTGCCTGTGCTCTATAAATAGAACAACAAAGCCTGGACCCGCTGTTGAGAACTACTACTCAGGAAAAAAGATTCCTTTCAAAATATTACTGCTCATTGTCAATGCATCTGGTCACCCAAGAGTTCTGATAGAGAGATGTTTTATGCCTAGTAACACAACATCCATCCAGTAGTCCATGGGTCAAGGAATAATTCAACTTACAAGTCTTATTATTGAAAACAGCAGTTGTCAACTGGTGGTCCGCGGACCATGGATGGTCCATGAGGTCTGAAAGGTTGGCGACAGCTGATTTGAAAGATACATTTTAAAAGACTATAGCTGCCATAGGTAGTGACTCCTCTGATGGATCTGGGCAAAGTAAAGTGAAAACCTTCTGGAAAGGATTTATCATTCGAGTTGCCATTAAAAACATTTGTGAATAGGTCAAATTATCAATATTGACAGGAGTTTAGAAGAAGTGACTCCAAGCCCCTCATGGATGACTTTGAGGAGTGCTAGACTTCAGTGGAGGAAGTAACTACAGAAGTGATGGAAATGGCAAGAGAACTAGAATTAGGAGTGGAGCCCTCGGATGTGATTGAATTGCTGCCATCTCATGATAAAAACTTTTATGAATGAGGAGTTTCTTCTTATAGATGAGCAAAGAAAGTGGTTTCTTGAGAAGGAATCTATTGCTGGCAAAGATGCTGTGAAGGCTGTTGCAATGACAACGAAGGATATAGAATATTGCATAAACTTTGCAATAAAGCAGCAGCAGAGTTGAGAGGATGGACTCCAGTTATGAAAGAAGTTCTGTGAGTAAAATGCTATCAAACAGCCTCACATGCTACACATAAATCGCTCATGAAAGGAAGAGTCCATTGATGTGGCAGACTTCATTGTTATCTTAATAAATTGCCACAGGCCCTCAACCTTTAGTAACTAACCTTCAGCAACCACCACCAGCCATTAACATCAAGGCAAGACCCTCTACCAGCAAGAGTATAATTCGCTGAAGGCTCAGACGATGGTTAGCAATTTTTAGCAATAAGTATTTTTTAATTAAGGTATATACATTGCTTTTTAGACATGATGCTAGCGCATACTTATAGACTACAATATAGTATCAACATAACATTTTATGTACTGGTAAACCAAAAAATTCATGTGACTTACTTTATTGCAATATTTGCATTATTGTGGCGGTCCAGACCCAAACCTGTAGTAGCTCTGAGGTATGCCAGTAATTTTTTATCTCAAAGACAAGGAATTACTTTATAGATATTTGCTATATTTATCAACAGGAAGTATGTTAAATACCTGATATGAGTGTCTTAGGAAGCACCCCAGAATGACTCTCTCCCTTGTCCCACTTCTCTCTGATTCTGACTAGGTCCCTAGAATTTCGCTATCCAGGATGGTAACATAGCCATACCCCAAATGTGACTCCTGAGCATTTGAAATGTGACTCATACAGGTTGACATGTGCTAAAATAGTAAATGCCACCAAACTTTGAAGGCTTACTATGAATTTTTTTAAATATATCAATTATATTTAAATAGGTTATAATTTGAAATAACAATCTTTTGGTTATATTGGGTTAAATAAAATATCTTGTAAAAATTAAATCCACCTGTTTTTTTTTCTTTTATAATGTATCCACCAGGAAATTTAAACTTCCATATGTGATTCACATCTGCAGCTCACTTTGTATTTCTATCGGACAGTACTGCTCATGTTAAGGAGTCACAGTGGTGGGTGCTGGCAAGGGCTTGTTGTAGTTAAAGATCAGGAATTAAGTGATTAATCCATCTCTAACACTAGCTGGTTGATCTAACTACACTTTTCTGTGTATGAGCTTTAGTCAAACTATGAACCAACTATGGTCCAACTTCCTCTGCAGAGCAAGAACCAGAGCAGCACATTTACATTCTGACATTCTGTTAAACCCACCATCACTGAGTAATTACCATGCCCTCACTAGTCCCTTTTCCAGAAACCCAGGAAAGCTCTCTGACTGGCTTGGTTTAAGGAAGGTACCCAGCATGAGACCAATCAACTGCAGCTAAGTGGGTGGGATCTATAGGAAAATGCAGCTCTGTGCTAACCATAGGGTAGGAGGGAGGGAGGAGAAGTTCCCATGAGAAGGATGATAATGCTCCTAGAAGACCTAAAAGAAGAGTGCAAGGAATTTAACAGCTATGCATTATGGTATGAATGTGTTGATAATATTGCAGGGAAATCCTTGCACTGTGTTCTTTTTGTAAGAGGTACCTATTGCAGCTTTGACCCTTCCTTTGCAGAACAAAGTTGTTCTATGTGGAATTTTATCCTTTCTAAATTGTTCTAATTTAGTCACAGTTAACACCCCCATCCCCACCCACTGGATAATGGGGAAGTGTATGTGACTCAGACCTAGTCAAGCAGTGTCATATTCCTTTGGGCACAGTTAACAACTATTGTTCTATAGGTGAGCACACTACTGAAGGATGACCACTCACATTCCTTCTGGAACCGAATTATGAAATATAAGGTAAAAGTTTTATTTCTGCTGTGATTGATAAAGGAAAAGGATGGGAATCTGAGACTATTAAGAGATATCTTCCCTGGGTGCACAAGGAGGACCATCTTCAATTGGGAACAAAGACAACACGGAGGGAAGCAAAGCTGATAGAGACAGAGAGAAAAGAAAACAAAGGAAAGAAAGAAAGAAAAGAAAAGGGAAGGGAAGGGAAGAAAAAAGAAAAGAAAAGAGAACTGTGTAAGCCCTGGGAGCTGAGATAGCCATACTGAGGACTAAGCAATCATGGACGTCCCAGTTCTGGGAACATGTACATTCCGTTTTACTTTATTCTAGATTAGATCTTTTGTATTAAAAAAATCTATTATGATTATCTCAATGACCAGGCCAAGACTTTCAATCTTAGTGTTAGCACTTAGTTACCCGGAAAAATGCCAGAAAGCTTACAATAAACCAGGGGTCATTAAATGTAGACCAATTCTATATACAGAAGGCAAGCTTAAGTGTGATATTCCTTTCCTTAAGATAAGCAAGTTGCATATAATCCCATGTGTCTCACATATATATTACAGCATCCTAAAACCTGATGCATTTATGTACTTACATGTCTGTCTCCACTACTGGACTTTAAGCCTCCTGAGGGTAAGACACAACTTAATTTATCTTTATTTGATGAGAGCCTCGCACAGTACTAGGCAATGCATGCTTGTAGAAAGAGAGTAGAAAAAAATTAAAATAAAGAGAAAAACTATACTGTACACAGCTTATGCAGGCACTTATTTGAGTTATGCTTTCACAAATATGAGACAATTTTTTGTTGTCTCTCTGTTTTACTATTGGTTTGTATCATAATAACTCATGGAGGGATGGTCTGCTCCTAATGAAAGAATAATGTATCATCATCATCATACCACCTAACATTCTCAAAATCCCAGGAACTCTGCTAATTGCTTGTATCTTCTCTGCTCAGAATGCTGAGTTTGGAGTTGCAAAGATGAAAACACCTTGGAGTACTTTATATTATAGCATTCTGTAGTACTTTATAGTTTTCAGAATAGTTTCACGTATATTATCTTGCTTGTAATTCTTGGAAACCCAGTGAGGAAGATGGGAAAATATAATATCTGACAATTGATATGAAAAAAAAAACGCCTCAAGAAATTAGAAGATTTTTTCTTAAGTAACAATATGAGTACATCAGAATAAGAATGCAGGTCTCCTGACTCCACATCAGTACTTGCTCACTACAGAAAGGGCATTTAAATCATTACAAATTAACCGAAAAGAGTGAGACACCTGGAGAATCTGTGAATCATACTGGTAATGGTTTTATTGGTGCCCCTTACTTCCCATTTCCCAGGCATCTTCAAGTTTAATTTCTGCATGAAAATTCTCCCCTCCAACTTCCTCCCTTCCTCTTGGAATGAAACCAAGTACCATGATTGTAACTACTGAGAGGTTTTGCTTGCAAATAGAAAGCTACTTACTTTTTCCCTAAAAGTAATGCTTGCTTCTACTAAATAAAAGACCATGAACCATGACAGAGAAGACTCCCTGCCCTGTAATTCAAAGAAAACCTCTCCTTGATACTCCTGCTAGGGCAGCTGGTTCTGATGGTGACAAACAATGCCCAGACTCCTTCTGGCCTCAAGATACTGAGTAGCAGAAGCTATAGTATAAGGAAAACAAATTTTGCCTTCTCATTGCTTCCCTCATATAATTTCTTAGAATAGGTACATTTTTAGGTACATGGTAAGTGCACCATAAAATCCCATATATATGCACATTATACACACAGAGAAACATACACTAAAATAAATAAAAGAACAGAATATGTAATTTGCAGTTAGTTTTATGTTGAAATTGGAAGTCTCTAAAACAGTGGGTGAATAGATTTCATTTTTTATGATTTTTTTTCATTTTTAATGATAATTTTTAGAGTCTCTATATAGCTTTGATGACTTACCAGTCTAAATATTTCATCCATGGTAGAAAAAAGAGAGGTGGCACTTGAAGGCACTAAAATAATTTCTTAAGAACTAGATTCTCTCTCTCTTATTTTTTTTTTTTACAAAAGACTGTAAAAGAGTGGGAATCTTATTTTAGCCTTCCAGGAAAAGAAAGCTTAAGAGTAAATTCTGGGAACAACTCATTTATTTTTATCCTTCTATAAAGAACTTTCAGGCTGCTACCGCCTTCGGTCAAAGAATATTAATTGAGTCCTACTATGTGCCAGCCCTGTGTCTGTGGCTAAAAACATATCTCCCTGACTACTAGCACATACTTTAGCTATTCATTCAACAAATTTATTGAGCATTCTGTATGTTCTAGGTACTGCATGCCAAAAACACAGCTTAAATCCATGCCTTCATGGAAAACCGACATCCTAGTGGAGAAAAGAAATAATGAGCATTAAATGTTAAAATAGACTATCTACATTCAGAAACTGAAAGGTTTTTGAAGAAAATAAGAAATTCAGAGTGCTGCTGGAGGGAATTCTGTTTTAGGTAAAGTGATCAGCAGAAACCCTGTAACAAGCAATACTTATGTGGAGCCTTGAAAATGTGAAGAAGCAAACTACATGCAGATCTGGGAGAGTGTTGGAGGCAGAGGTCAGTGGGCAGAGAGCTGTTTGGCTGAAGTGTTTGAGCAAGGGAAATAGCAGTAGGGGGTAACATTGGACATTGGACAGAAGGGCAGGGGCTAAGCAGGCAGTGGAACTAGTGAGAACTTAGGACTTTATGCTAAGTGTGACACAAGACCTTAAGAAAAGTGGCATGCTGGAGAACACACACTCTTGGCACTGAGTAAAGGATAATCTTCAGGTTTGGGAAGGGGAAACAGAAGGAGCAGATTGAGGCTCTGCTACAATCTAAGAAGGAGACAGAAATAGTGAGCATAATACTAATAAACAAATGTAACAATGTCTTTCACTATTCTACTGGACTTACAATTATTTATTTATTTGGACTGTGTGTTATTTGAACCATGTGATAACCCTTTGAGATAGGTACTATCGGCACTCTGTGTTATTTGAACCATGTGATAATAACTCTTTGAGATAGGTACTATAATTATGCCCACTTTACAGCTATGGAGAAAGCTGAGTGATTTTAAGTAGTTACTCAAGACTACACAGATAATAACTGATTAGGGGAATGTGAAAGTATTGTAAATTGAAAAGTTAGAAGAAATAAGATCACCTTCACTTCTGATATCAACTGCAAGTTCAAGGATCCCCAAGGCCACCTCAGGCATCCAAAACTCACTAGAAGTACTCACAGAACTCATTGATGGCTGTTATGTTCATGGTTATGATTTATTACAGGGAAGAATTAAGACAGAAATCAGTCAAGGGGAAATGCATATAGGGTGAAGTCCAAGAAAGTACTGAACATGATGCTAGCCAGTGTGGAGTCAAGATAGCATTCGTTTGTTGGCAACGCTGTGTGAAAATATACACAAAGTATTGCCAATCAGAGAAATTCACCTGAGCCTCAATGATCCTCAATGTTCATGATTTTCATTGGCACTCGCATGATTAAGTTGCTGATTTCTGCCCCTAGTCCCTCTGGAGTTACTGACACTACAGAATCCAAACTCCTCCCACAAATCACATCGTTTATCCTTCTCTTATGGCCAATCCATGTAGATATCTCTATGCCTTTTAGTTCCCATTACAGGAAGAGAAAGAGATGGGGAAAGAATAAAAAAACAAAGGAGGAAGAGAGACCTACCTTTGCATGGAGCAGGCCATGATGCCTAGCAGTGACTAGAGGCATGTCACATGTAC
The DNA here is from genome assembly GCF_000327345.1 of Myotis davidii. Lineage (NCBI taxonomy): Eukaryota > Metazoa > Chordata > Mammalia > Chiroptera > Vespertilionidae > Myotis > Myotis davidii. The sequence goes on from NW_006285791.1 coordinate 1,149,026, forward strand.
ACAGGGGCAGGTTCTCTACAGCAGTGGATTGGCTACTGAAAATGCCAATCCACAGTAAGAAAAGAAGTTTGTGCCACAATGCAAATCAATGTACTGCTACTTTCATCAATAAAGTCTTGCTATGGAAATACAAATGCAAAAAGTCAATTGAACTAAACAGAGGGTTAGTGACACATTTCATTTACTCTCTGACTA
>NW_006285791.1:1149484-1166615 GCF_000327345.1 Myotis davidii
TATTGTCAGTCACTGGTTCTTGAAGGGCAAACTGTACTTGATTCTTGACTTGGTCTTTGCTTCACTGATCAGCAACTTTTCTTAGAAGTTACAAGTTTTCACTGTTGACCTCTGGGATATATTTTTTTAAGTCACACAGAAATAAGTCAGACAGAGAAAAACAAATACCATATGATTTCACTTATATGTGAAATCTAAAAAAACAAAATAAACAAACAGAAGAAAACAGAAACAAACTCATAGATACAGAGAATAAATTGATGGTTGCCAGATAGAAGGAGGTTTGGAGGATGGGTGGAAAAGAGGATGAGATTAAGAAGTGCAAATTGCCAGTTATAAGAATAGTCGCAGGGATGTGAAGCATAGGGAATATGTCACTAATATTGTAATAATTATATGTGGTGCCAGATGGGTACTACATTGATTGGGGGGATTACTTCATAAGGTATATAAATGTCTAATCACTATGTTATTTGTATATCTGAAGCTAATATAATATTTTATGTCAAGTGTAATTTAAAAATAAATTAATCTGAAAGAGTCATAATGTTTTTTAAATATTATTTCATGGCCATATTGGTGTGCAATTCAATTCTACAAACTTTACTTGAATGCCTATGTGCCAGGAACTGCTTCCTCTCCGATCTGGAGGGAAGGCAGAAAGGAATAAAATGTCATCATGAAACTCATATAATCCCTTAGGGGAGACCAATGTGTGCACACATAACTAGAAATTAAGGTAGGCTGCATCTAGTGCTATAATTGAGCAAGAAAAGGGAATAATTAATTCTGACTATGGGAACACAAGAGGACTTCACAGAAGAACTGACCCTTGAAGGATAAGGAGAATTTCAAGAGGCACGGGAAGTAAAGAACATCCCAGGCAGAGGAAATAATTGACCCTCAAAGAGTGAAGATCATTTGCAGTTGTCTAAGACTAATCCATAAGATGTGTTGAGGGAAGGGTGGACAAAATGATTAAGAGCATGCAGGCTCACAATTCATGGAATTGTGAGTAGTCCAAGGCTACAAGATCACAAAGGCTGTATAGAAGAGAGGTGGGCTCTGAGGCTGGGATGTTGATTAGGGCCAGGTTATGAAAGGCTCTGAATATTATGCTGAAAAATTTAGAGCAAGCAAGAAATGACACAAGATTTATGACACTGTAAAACAGCCTCTGTGGTATATTATATTTGAAGTTTCCTTTCTCTCCTTCTCTCTATTTTTCTTCTTTTTATTTTTTGCTCAGCCCCCAAACCCATCAACAAAGTTTCCCACCAGTGACTGCATATAAGAATGAAACTCCAGCTCCTGGGCACTGCCATCACCAACCCAATGTTCCCTTAGCTTGGTGCTGTGCAGCCCTTCCCTTTGGCTAGCCCTTCCCCACCCCCTTTCTTTAAATAAATTCAATTTATTTTAATCACCATCTGAGATGGCTATTTAGCCAACCCGGGTGTGTTAGCCCACCACAATACTAACCCACCATGTTTACCTTTCAATTAAAATATCTTTTTTCCTATCTAAAAATATTTTTTTTATTTTTTGTTAATCCTCACCCGAGGATATTTTTTCCATTGATTTTTAGAGAGAGTGGAAGGGAGGTAGAGAGGAAAAGAAAGAGAAAGAGATAGACAGAGACACAGAGACTGATGAGAGAGAGACAAATTGATCAGTTGCCACCTGAATGTTCTCCAACTGGGCCAGAGATTGAACCTGCAACCCAGGTATGTGCCCTTGTCCAGAAATTGAACCTGAGACCTCTCAGTGCATGGACCAATGCTTTAACCACTGAGCACACTGGCCAGTGAAATATCTAAAAATAATTTTAAATAACTATTTAATATTATCAAACTATCAAATATCCAGCAGGGTTCTAGAATAGTAAGAAGCTAGGAAAATTCCAGGACAAGTGGAATGGGGAAATCCATTCCCTCCTTCTCTTATTACAAGTTCCCCTGTGCCACTGCCTTTGGCCTCAGTCATGTGATCTGCTTTGGCTAATGGAGAAGAATGTGAGCAGACCATCTACCATGCTCAAGTGGAAACTTTGAGAGGCATTGAAGGTTTCTGCCAGACTATTTGCTCTTGAACCTCTGCCATGGAGACAGTCTGCTTCTTTAGCCTAAGTCATAGAATAGAGAGAATCATGGAACAACTCAGCTTCTATAAAAGCGGTTCTCAACCTGTGGGTCGTGACCCCTTTGGGGGTCAAACGACCCTTTCACAGGGGTCGCCTAAGACCATCGGAAAACACATATATAATTACATACTGTTTTTGTGATTAATCATTATGCTTTAATTATGTTCCATTTGTAACAATGAAATTGGGGGTCAACACAACATGAGGAACTGTATTAAAGGGTCGCGGCATTAGGAAGGTTGAGAACCACTGTTCTGTAACCACAAATTGGATAAGACCCATACTAGCTGACTGGCAGCCATCAACATAGGTGAGCAAAATATCTGCTACTGAAATCCACTAAGATTTCAAGATTCTTTTGTTATACAGTATAAGGTAGTACAAGGTGACTAACCTTTCTGAAATAAAACCTAAGACGTTTATATTGTAAAAAATATATAATATTTTTAAAAGAAAAATAAAATTACCTATAGTCACAATACCTAGAGATAATAACAGAAAACATTTGACCATACCTTGCATTAAATATCAATTCCGATGATTCGATAATTCATAGATCTAAATAGGGAAAGCAAAGCAATAAATTTTTGTAGAAGCAAGCATAGGAAAATATATTCATTACCTAGGAGTAGGTAAAGATTTCTCTAACAGGACACAAAAAGTGCTAATGGTAGAAGGTGATGAAATGGAACTGAGTAAAAAAGCAAGCCAAGAGTGGAACAGACATGTGCAAGCTCTCTAACCAAACAAGGGCTCATATTCAAGATATATAAAGATGACAAACACACCAATAGAAAAACCTTTAAACTGGCCCTTCAACCATTAACACTTTATTTCCTGTTCTGGTGTTGGTTACACTGGTGAAAATTAATAGAGCTGTGTGCCTATTATGATTTATGTGTATGTGTAATGTATGTCATACTGTAATACCCATATGCATGAAAATAACAGTATCCAAATTATTAAGTTTAGATTTAACTTAAAGTATTTATTTACTTTTCAATTTGTAATAACATATGCAACTCAATTTTAAAAGGGGCAGTATCCTTTGAAAATATCGATGGAAATTTCTTCAGGAAGTTTTCTGGTGTACAACATACTTCACTACTAACTATTAAGAGATTTCTGCAAAACTTCCTAACTGGCAGCATAATATTGGTTGACAGAAATCTTGACATCTTACCCAGATGATTTTAATGAATATAATTTTTGAATATACATCAAGCTTAAAAATCTTATTATGACTAAGACTAAACCTGTACAATTCTCCAGGCAGATATTAACAAGTATGAAAGATAAATTTCCTTTTCAGTTGCCTCATTTTTCCATTAAGTACCATAGAAATCATATTTCAATCAATACACCTGATCTTTTCTAATTAAATTATCTTTTTTAGAGAGCCAAATAAAAGATGTTTTGAACAGATGAAACAATTTGGTTTATTCTACATTTTTGTAATAAATTCTACTTAAATGCAATTCCATTTCCAATTAAATTATGTTACTAATTTTTGCTAGCTGTTAATCTTTTTTAAAAAATCAAAACTAAAATTCAAAGTGTTATTCCACTATTTTATGACTTAACAGATTAAAAATAACCTTTTTCATTAAATAAACATTTTTGACATATAGTATTCAGGCTGATACAAAATAACTCTCATAATATGTCATTCATTTGTTACTGTCTTTTTTCACATCACTGGAGATATAATGTAAGTATTAGTCATAGAATGATTCACTTATTCAAAAAGTACTTATTCAGTGCCCACTCTGTGCCAGCCCTGTTCTCAAAGTTTGGGAGCCTACAGATAAACATAGAGATAAGGTCCCTTTTCAAAGAGTTTATCTTTTACAGGAAGGAAACAGAACACCTGGAAAGAAGAAAACCAGATGTGTAAGAGAGGGCCTGAAAGGGGCTAACTCAGACTGCATGGACAGAGGAATCTACTGAGAAACTGAAATCTGAATCAGAGAAGCAGTTGCGTTAACTTGTTAGGGCTACCACAGCTAAGTCCCACAAACTGGGTGGCCTAAACAATAAAAATTAATTGTCTCACAATTCCAGAGGGTGGAAACCAGAGATCAAGGTGTTGACAGGGTTGGTTTCTTCTGAGCATCAAGTGGAAGAATCTGTTCCAGGGGCCTCTCCTGGCTTCTGGTAGTTTGGTGACAATAGCTGGCTTTTCTTGGCTGGTAGAAGCATCACCCAAGTCTTTGCCTTCATCTTCACATGGCATTCTCCCTGTGTGTACATCTGTCTCTGTGTCCAAATTTTCCCTAGCAAAGCCTTGATCTTGGAATTCTAGCCTCCAGAATGGTAAGACAATAAATGTCTATTGTTAAAGCCACCTAGTTGATAGCATTTTATCTTAGTTTAGGGATCCCTAATGAAAACTTTAAATCCATTATAATCTCAGAAATGTCTAAAAGTTGCTCTCTAGAGACAATTTTTCTGAAGATCAAATAAATTCTTTTGAAGAAATAGCTTCTGTTTTGGGTTCCTCCAATAAATACTTGTAACTGTGTTGATAGTAAAATCATCTATTTTCAACTCTCATCCACACATTTTCATATCAGTATAGACACATTCTGATTACATATTTTATAATTAGAAAAAATTAGTAAAATCGTTTCATTTCATGTATTTGCCAATAGCAAACTTGGATATTGAAAACAGTTGTTATTCTTTATCTAAGTCTTTTTGTGCTAAATTGACATATCCCATTGATCACATCAAAGCCATTGACAATTTCTAACCCCTTATTGCTAAAAGAGTCATAAAAATAGCCACCACTGTCCGGTCAACGAAAAAGCTAAATTCTCTTCCTTATCTCTAAAACCAAACTCTATATATATCTCTACAGAAAGTTCACGAACATGGCTGAATTGGGAATTACTAGTGCTGTTTTCCTTGGAGATGACCACAGCCAGAAGACAAGGTAGACTTGTGGCCACCCATTAGCCTGTAATCAGGAGATCATGTGTCTGATCCAGTAATAACAAAGTGATCATTCTTTCCAACAAGCTCCAGGACATGACAGCCAAGGTAGAGATTTCCCTCAGAGATTGCCCATAGGGCTCTCCAAAGCCAGGTGAAAAACCGATGACAGCATAAAAAGCTCCAGAGCATTTCCCTTTAAAACTGCTGGATTAATATGTCTGTCACCTAACTTATTCCAGAAAATGAAAGCTCATGAATCTAAGGAAGCACGATTACTCCCTTACGCCATTCCACTGCCCTAAGTGGCCAATACATAATTGCCTTTATGGTTGGAACATCATTACCCTTGAATGGAAGGAGAAGATCTCTCTCTTAATTTCGGACTAAAAGTCTTTTGTCTTTTCCTACTGTCTATGACAACGGCTGTACAGTTCTTTTGTGACGAATAGAAGACAGTGCAACAAATTAATACAAATGAAGTCATTCCTGAGTGACTCCATCTGCTTTAGAAATAAGGCTCGGACAATGATGTGGCCAAGATCCAGATAATTAGGCCCGATTCCAAATGAAGGCACACAGGTAACTTATAGCTTCATTAACTCTCTTCAAGAAGACAGACATCCAAAAACTAGACTTAATAAAGGCAGCATATGATCCATTGACAATCTGTTTGATGTTAAAAAATGAACTTTGTTTTTGCAACGTTGCATGAACAATAGCAAAGAGCATGTGCAACTCAAAATACCACGAACCAAAGTATGGTTTAGCATCGTAGGTGCCAGTCTCGAAATTTAGAGAACAAAGACCTTAATTTTTGTTTACAGAATTAATCAAAAGGCATTAATAACCTAGCAGCTAAGGAAGGCACATAAGGTGTCTGCAAGTGTCTTTTCTCTGTAATCAACAGGAAGATTATTAGCTAATAACAAATGTTATTCATCTTCATAACAGCTAAATGACAGCCTGTTTAAAAATAACAAATGACTACTCCTCATTGACGATTACAGGGTGAGCATGACCTTCATGTATTTTAAGCAAACAAGTCCTCTTTTCAAAGACTTCAGGAGTACTTTAATTGATAATGATGAGATGTTTTATCTTTACCAAGGGATGCTAAACCTTTTAAAATGCTATTTAAATTGAGATAATTTTATACAGCCCCTTGAGTTAGAAGAGACTTTGAAGGTCTTACAATGATTTTTTTACAAGCAAAGTGCTAATAAAACACAAAGGGAATTACTTTATGATATACAGAAATGTTTCTTCTTTGTCCTACCTGGTTTTTCTACTGTACAACAGGCAAGCTTCAAGTCACAGGTCAAAAAAATAAGCAGAAGGTTTTAAAACTGGATTTTTACAGATTAGCCCTATTTCCTTTGAAGTAGAAGCATTACATATCTCTAATGACTGAAGATATGAGGCTCCAAATGAAAGCTCCCCGTGGCTTCTAAACAGTTCTGACAATCACACCCAGCATAATTTATAAATGCCTCTTACGATAATTTATGTATCCAGCTTCCCACATCTCCCAACCAGTCCTTGCAGCAACAGTACATGATCATTGGCTCCAATGTGACAGCAGCTGTGACATGCAGAGGCCAGTCAGGGAAACCTGGAGGACAGCCTGCTTGCCGTCCTGACACATAAGCCAGTGAGCACAACAGCCACTGGACTACAGCCACTGTCTCAACATCAGAGGCCAGAGTTAACTGTAGACTGCCTGTCCTGTTGGGGGCCTTTTTCATTTCCCAGAGCTTTACCAGAATAATGGCCCCCCAAACGTGTCTCTGTCCTAATCCCTGAAACCTGTGAATATGTCAGCATAACTATAAACCAGGAGTTGCAGATGTGAGTCAGTTAAGGATCCTGAGATGGAGGAGGTCGGGGTGATATGTTTGAAGTTGGAAGAAGGACTATGGAGCTGAGGAATCAGGCAGCCTTTAGAAGCTGGAAAAGGTGAGGAAGTGGATTCTGCCCTGAAGTTGCAGAAGGAACGCAGCCTTGCTGACATCTCCTTTCGAGGCCTGTTGAAACTGATTTTGGACTTCCAATCTCCAGAAATGTAAGATAATACACTTGTGCTGTTTTAAGCCACTAAGTTTGCGGAATTTGTTGCAGCAGCAACAGGAAACTAATATACCTTTGGACTCAGGATGTAAAACCCAGCCAGTGGCTGGTGCTCCTGACAGTAAGGTGTTCCTCCCGTCTCAGTAACAAGATCATTGCCATATATTAAATAAAGCAAAGGCAGAAGTCCATGGAAGAAAAAAAAAGTTAAAGCCAAAATTTAAGGTGCTTGTTTCTTTTCTAGTTCAAGCATCACCAAGCTCTCCCTGGGTGTGGAAGCCACTTAAACATGTATTATGGGGAAAAAATATTTTCTCCAACTGCAGGCAAGATATTTTATCATTTAGGCCTGCATTTCCTCTTCCATACAATGACAAAGATCAACCAAATATCTTCCAACTGTATTCTTAGCTCTGAGATCCGAAGGTTCTAGCCTACCCCAGAGTCTTCTGCTAATTTCTAAATTGTGCAGATATATATTTACTTTTACTTCACAAGGAAATAGGTTTTCCTTTGAGCTTTATTTGACAATAATCCTGATTATTTCACCTCGGGTCCCATTTCCTCCAAAGGGAAATTTTTGCTGCAAATCAGCAAAGGTTATTTATCATCGACCTGCCTTTTCTCCGGGACCGAGTACACACATTGATTTTGCAACACGGTTATCAAATTATCTTCATAAATCAGCTAATAGCCCAACAAACAATGTCACAAACAGAAGTAAAAAATACCTTGGTCTTCAAAGGAAGTGGTGTGCCTTTATTTCCCAAAAGCTATATGATGTACACCAACTACCTAAAAGCACCTTTGCAAGTCCTTGTTTTGTACTCTCGGGAAAAATTAGGACACTGCCATCCTTAAGCCTGTGACTTTTCTAAATGAATTTATCTCAAGTAGCATGCCATCTGGGTAATGGGGAAGAAGTTGATTTCTGATAAAGCCTTAGGCACATAGTTTAAGTCAACGAGACATGGCCAGAGCAGGTGGGTAATTCTATGTTCACACACTGTAATGGGCCAAAGGCTGATTACTATTCACTGTAAAATGAACATAAAAGTAGCAATTATGCCTTCATCCTAGTGGATGTGATGTATTAAAAGCTATCAGCTTCACCTTCTGTAATAACAGCTCTAGTCTGTTTGTACCAGAATGTGCGAAAATAAGATGGAAGTGGGAAGGGGGAGCTCTGTGACTTTATACAAGAACAAACACTGGATTCTCACTGTCCCTCCTTCTGTGCTTAATACATAAAGGATAGATGAAGCCCTGTGGTTTAGAAACATTTGTGAATATGATGTTTTTCTTCTCTGGCTTTGAAATGCCTCCCTTACCAACTCTTCGGTCACCTGTGAGCCACAGATAAATGTTGAGTTCACAAGGGGAAAGTCTCAACCACCAAGTTCAAATTGTCAGAGTTGGGAACACATCTGAGTAGTGCTTGCAGGCTGAACTGCATGCCCATCATCTTCATCTTTGCCAAAAGCTCCCCAAAAAGGGGGTTAAATGATCTTCTTATTATATAACTAATGAAAAAGTGTGAAAAGTACACATAGATGATATAGAAAAGAAAGATAAAGAATAGGTTCAGATATGCCCATATTGTAGAATAATTCATATTTGATATTGGAATGAAAAGCTTATCATTCTGACAGAAAAGAAAACCATAATCTCCCGAGTAGAGGGAAAAGGATGCTGAATATCTGAACATAAAACACAAAGGGAATTCTTATTTCCAGCTCGGGGAAATGAAAACCAACTTTGACCTGTCTGTCGAGAGCCTACCACTTGAAGACTTCTGAGGTGTACCTATTTAGTGAGTTTCTACCCAGACATGAAAGGACTATTCTATGTAGCCCGGAGCCTGCACCCATGCTCCACTCTGTCTCTGCTTGTTCTGTGGTTAACCCTCTGCTTTTCACCCACAGCTTATACCAAAGGTTTATAAAGAATCTCACATTCCAGCACCACCGAGACCTGCCAGCTCTTTGTCATCTGGGGCTTGATCTGGAAATGAGTGCTGCCCCTTGCGTAGCCCTGGTGCATCTAGCCTGGTAGTTCCAAAGCCTCCCCAAGAGCCAAAGGGTTGGGTACTCAACAGACATTAGAGAGCTGCACATGAAATCTCAACTCATTTAAAATTTGGGAAATATACACATTATGGTGATATGCAATGCTTTGCATGTAGCCCAAGCTGGAATTCCCCCAAACAATGTGAAGATAATTTTACAGAAAATGGTCTTATTTTGGAATTGAAAGACATCAGCCTAGACGCTGAGGTCGGCAAACTTCAGCTCGCGAGCCACATGCGGCTCTTTGGCCCCTTGTGTGTGGCTCTTCCTAAGCCTTAGGAGTACCCTAATTAAGTTAATAACAATGTACCTACCTATATAATTTAAGTTTAAAAGATTTGGCTCTCAAAAGAAATTTCAATCGTTGTACTGTTGATATTTGGCTCTGTTGACTAATGAGTTTGCCAACCACTGGCCTAGAATAAGAACTTTGCCCAGAGTAGTTCTATCTTTGCTTCCATCTACACTAGGCTGAGACTCTTTTGTTTTTGTTGTGTTAATCCTCACCCAAGGATATTTTTCCCATTGATTTTTAGAGAGAGTGGAAGGGATGGGAAAAGACAGAGACAGAGACACATCAATGTGAGAGAGACATATTGATTAGTTGCCTTCCACACACACACACCCTGACCAGAGCCAGGGATTGAGCCTGCAACTGAGGTATGTGCTTTTGACCAGAATCAAACCTGGGACCCCCTCAGTCTGTGGGCTGCTGCTCTATCCTCTGAGCCAAACCGGCTAGGGCTGTGACTCTAATTTGATGGCCAAGTTGTAAAAATCCCACTGAAGCTTTTTGAAGGAAACACAGTTTAACAGATCTTACACTCAAAAGCTGGCAGGCCCTTAAGCTCCTTAGAACCTTGGTTTGGGCTTAAAACTTCAGCTCCCAGAGATACATGGGCAGAACACTGAGTAAGTTTTGATCTGTGCCAGGGAAATATCAATGTCAATGATACCTGATCCACCTGGACTTACTGAATTCTTCCCAGCAGGCCTCCTTCCTTGCCCAGAGGTCACAATCCATTAGGCAGTTGCCACAGTGCCAAGCCCCAAGTCCACCCTCTGGATTTACAGAGCTAGAAAATGTGACTACCCTAGAAGCTTCTCGGAGATACCTCTGAACCCCAATATTTTCATTTTGACACATGCAAGACAAGCTGAGAGGGTTGTGAACGTGTCTACAGTACAAACTATATCCCAATGCTCTATTGCATTCCACTCTATGGGTGTTGCAATCCAATATTGATTTTATTTAGAGCAAAACGAATTATTTGATGACAAAAGTTAAATTTATACTACATAAAAATTCAATTTTTTAAAAAAGCTTTTCTTCCAGATATATTACAACTACTCTGCAACTGCCCACTTCCTTAACTCCTTCACTGCAATGATCTGAATCCCAATGCAGTTAATAACGTCTTCCTATCCTTTAAAACAATGATTTTCCTCACTAACATAAAGCTAGGGAGACCACCCAGTATCTCCTGACTCCCCAGGTCAAATTATGCTTTGTGGGTTTTCTTTAATCTGCCGGCTTTAAAATGTGTCAGAAACAGCTTTACTGCATGTGCTTTCCCATCATTCTTAGCCTGAATCCTGATTTTATGTACCCTTGTCTACTCAAGGAGATTACTAAGGTTACTGATGTGTTCTTAATGTAAATATTCTCCCTTTGTCATGAAAAGGGGAAATTACAAAGATGTCAAGTAATATTGAATGTAAATAAGCCTCTCTCATCTCATCTAATGCTGAATTTCTGTCACATAGTAAATAAACTGGGATCAGAGTAGAATTAATGTCAATGATGCACTGAAAGTTGCTCCCTTGAGGCAAGACAATGAAGCAAAGACCACAAAATACTAATGACTCTTCTGGCTGTTGGTGTTGCCTGCTTTCCATGGGATTCATAGATCTAAGTTCTGTCTTTCTGATAATGACATGGCTATGGGACATTAAAATACAAACACGGTAACTTTTTTAAAAAACTATTTGGAGATTAGGCAGATGACCCAAGAGTTAGCAGTGATTCTGAGCCTCATATTTTCACTTTATTCCCAGAAATTTAAAGGTACTGAAAGGTGCTGCTCATTCATTCTTGGCATCACTAGCAATGAAGAGCTAGTGTGGGGCAGACAGGCATCAGTGTAAAAACATACAGGTGAGTCATAAGTTAAAGGTAAGGGAAAATATGCCCTAAACCAGGGGTCAACAGAGCATCAGAGGCTATTGTAAACCACCAAAATAGTGACTCTCTGGACCCTGCCTAAACCCTATTTGGAACCCAGTTTATGTGTGACCTCTGGGCTACAAAGGAATGGTGTTCTCTGCAGATTCCAAGCCTGGATGCATGTATGTGCTTTCATAAGCAATCCCAAAAGCAGACATTGGGATGAAAGTTTGTGTGCAAGGAATGCTCCCAGGGAAAGCCAGTCAAAGAGGGGGGAAGCAGGACAGGGCAGGGAAAGAAGCAAAGCAAATGTGAGATTTCAGGCCTAGCCCTTGCCCCAGCCTCAGCCTCAGCCTCAGCCTCAGCCTGCAGGGAGCTCAGGAATGTAAATTACACCTCAGAGCTGGTCCCACTTCCATGCAAAGGAGAAGGGCTTCTGTATTCATGCAGCAACCACTGGGTAGGGAGGGGGTAGTAGTTCTAACTCCTGGGCACTTTCTGCTCTCTGGGTGTGCAGGCAATGTAGCCCCATTATACCAAGGGTAGGGCTCTGAAGAAAGTCACAGATGTAAACCGGCAAAGCAAAACATGGCACACGGAAGCTGAGCAATGAGCACAGGAGCCCACAGAATATTCAAAGGGAACTGAGAGGATCTGGGCTGAGCACAGACCCAGGCAATACCAGCTACGTGTGCACTGGCACATGCTGGGGATGTGACAGAGGGTTCAGGATTGAACGGCAAATGACTATCTCAATGAGTATCCTTATCCAACTCATTTAGAGGCCTCTGCTCCACCCTGTCATAGTGAAACACCTCTGTCCCCAGCATGAAGCACAATGATAATAATATTAATATTGGTCAATATTTATTGAGCACTGTCAAAATGTACTGAACTCTCTGAATCTATCATTTTATCTGATCCTCTTAATCTATCATCATATTTCTTAAATAATTCAGCTCTGCAAAGTTTATCTCATTCTCCCCTTTTTTAGGAATGAGGAACATGGGGCTCAAAACAGTTAGCTAAATGATCCAACGATACTCTGAAAGGAAGCAGGAGACATGAAATTCGGATCCAAATCTATATTACTCTAAAGCCCTTATTCTTCTCACTCTCCCACAAAATACCTTTCCCTAAAACAACTGAAAAGAAATCTCAACAAACAGGCACCTTTGTGACATATTACATGTGAAAATCTCAGAGAACAAAAGGAGAGAGAGAGAGAAAGAGAGAAAGAGAAAGAGAGAGAGAGAGAGCATGCTTTGTGAGAAAAGGAGGTAAGAAGGGGGAAAATAACCCATAAAACTTTCAGTGTCAGTTGCAACATTCTGATGTTGAAATTCAAAATCGTTTAGCTTGAACAGCAACTAGAATGGGAAAACTACCATGGCTTTGGTTTTTCAAACTACTCTTAACAAACAACATATTTCTTAAATAATTCAGCTTGCAGATTTGTACCAGATCCTAAAGGAAAAGGCCTGTGTGTACTTTAAGGCAGTGGTTCTCAAACCCTAATGTACTTCCAAATTACTTGGGCACTGAACTTGGACATTCCCAGACCTGGCTCTCTGAGGTTCTATGTCAGTTATGTCTAGGTGAGGCCGAGGTGTATAAATTTTTATGGGAAACTCAGAGCAGATGGTCCATAGATTACATTTTGAAAAACACTGATTCAGAAGAATGGGCAAGACTAACAAAAAGAACCCGCTCTACTCAAGATTCTGTCTGCTTATGGTTTTATTGTGGTAATTTCATAGATTGATAGATGGATAGATCGATCTATCTATCTATCTATCTACCTACCTACCTACCTAGTCTGACCAGCTAGTTATGGCAAGAGTTTTCACTTACACAGGAGTTAACCATATGTGACATCTCTATATGAAATCTAATCATTATTCTAGAGTTTAAAATTAAAGGATAGTCAAGTACAATGGGCTAGATCCAGATATATTTTTGAATATAAATATGTGCAATAATTCAGTGTGCTTTCCCCCGCCAGAAATTCCAAAATGAGTAAGAAGACGAACAATTTGGTGTGCTGGCCAAGTTCTATTCTGGTGCAATTAAAATATGCCTTCCTCAAGTTCTTTTTGTAATTTTAGTAGCAACACACTCCTTCCTCACTTCCAGATCTATGCTGTTCCTGATGGCCCCAAGTGACACTTGCAGCAGACGCAGGGGTGGCCATGTGTCAATCCAAATGTAAATTAGATAAGCCAGGAATATCAATGTATATGTAGAAATATAGTCAGGTAACATATCCATGTGTGGCTTTGATTCTAGAATCTTAAAAACGTATATTTCTATTGTTATTATATTAGGATCTTGGAAGGATAGCTTGGTGTAGCCAAGTAAATTCATACTAAATTAACATGCATGATTTACTGAGAGTACATCTCATTATCTAGATAACTAGCAACTTGTCTTAGGGCAATCTTGTGCTGTCATTTGTTTTTCTTCCCAAATGACTCCAGGCATGTGACTGTTTATACAGAATGAGAGGCTGTGTGTGTCCCTTCTCTTTCTAAGGACTTTCAAATACTTTGCACACAATAAAGATGGACTCTGACAATGCTCTTAATAAGATTTAAGTGGATGAGAGCAGCAGGCAAAATAAATGGAGGAGGGAGGAAGGGAAGGAGAGAGACAGAGACAGAGAGACAGAGAGAGAGACTGCCACATGGTCCATAAACGAAGAAAAAGAAAAACATGCTACCAGATGGCAAGTGGGACAATAGCCGCTTGCAGCCGTTAGGAGCAAAAGCATCCACTTTAATTTCTGATATTGTGTTTCTGTCTAAATATGGCAATGAATCCTTTTTTGACTGGCGTTAGCTTTTGTGATGCAGCAAGGAAACCTGTCTGGCAGAAGGAGAGCCCACAGAAGAAACAGAAGGCAAGATCCCGTGAGACTGAAGCGGTCTGCCGAGACACAGAAATCAAGCAAAGGCAATAGATTTAGATTGCTGCTTTGAAACGCTAAAGAAGACTATCTTGCATTCTAGAATGGAAATGCGAAAACCTTCAAGATAGAAGCAGACTTTGTTTCCACTGTTTCAATTTACTCCACATTTTAGCAACAGGCTTATTTCAACTAACAGAAATGCTCAAATATAAAACTCTCCAGAAAACAGCCTACTGCCCTTCTGAGAGCATTAAGTAAATGTAAACTTTTCAGATATCTAACCAAGGCTACTTTTTAAGTAACTTTCATTTTTAAAAATCTAAGTACCTTTAACAGCAAAATAGAGTATTCTGATCTGAATATATATGAACATACGTAATACCAAAAGAAAGCAACATTAGAAATCTATGGGCACAAACAAAAATAGTATTAAAATGTAAAAATAAAAATCTTAAGCACCTAATTGTATCCATCTCTGCAGAGTTTTTTATTTTAGAGAAGTGAATTTTTTTTTACAAGAAATAACATCACCCAATCCTAGCAAATCAAAAGAGTTTGGAAAATATAAAGGTTGAATAGAGGACTTCTGATTGAAAAATAGGTAGCTTTTTATTCGAAAATGCTCAGTGATGTCTTATTTGATTGAAATTGCTAATCAAGGTAAAAGATGCAAGCAATTACAGAGCAAATATATAGTTTCTTATTTTCAAGACACACAGTGGATATCTAACAAGGATTTTAATAAACATTTTGAAATACACCTTAGATGTTTTCAATTATTTTTTTTCTTTCTTTTTTCCTTTCTTTTTTCCTTTCTCTACTACATGACAAAATACCTATAACTATAATAACATGTCCCAAATTTTCTATTATTTCTCGCATATATTAGGTAACCAATAAGTCTTTGGTGCACAAATAAATGGTGAATGAATGGATGGTGAATGATACGATAGATAAGTAAATAGATGAATAAGCAAGTGTGGTCCTGGGTCAGGTGTGGTGGATACAGACTCTGAGAAGGAGAATGAGTAAGGGAACTGGGGTGGAAGGAGGGAGAAGCTAACTGGTGATCCAGTCTCAAGAGGTCTCCTTAGCAGATCCCATAAGGAGCTCTGGCAAAGTGACAAGGTTTTCTTTCTGAATATGTCTAACATACTTCTTTCTTATCTTGAACTGAATGACGGTGCTAGTATTTTTCTTTTGGCATTTTTCACAAGCACTCAATCCATTTTTATCCCAAACTCGACAATATACTCACCAAACGGTGTACCTCTGGCTAACGTAGCATTCGGAATATCAGTTTCAACAGCCCACACAAATTTAATCTCGGCACAGCTTGGCACACCACTTCTTAACTCTGGAGCATATTTATTTTCATAGTTTTCAACTTAAAAAAAAAAAACAAAATACCCACCTTTTTAGGACAGTTTTATGTAGCACACTCAAAATTTTTTAAAGGTTTTTATCTTGGTTTAAAACTTAAAATTAGACTGGCAGATATTTCCTGGTTAAAATATAAATATTCCAAGTGTCAAACAACAAATGCAAAATCGTGAACACTAAAACCTATCTGATTAACGCTGAGTCCTTAAGAAGGTCTTGGTATGGCAGCTGCAGGGTATATGTTATCTATAGGACCTGGGCAGGACAGAGCTCAGAGTTCTAAAGATGGTATGATAACATTTTCAAATCACCATGGAGCTTTCCTGGAAGGCAAGGTAAATTCCTCCATGAAGAGAATATATGCAGATTTAGTCAGTTTCCAAATGGAAAGATGAGCTGCAGAGTTTTATACCATTTGGAGGTTATATTTGCCCAGTGGGAAGACCAGTTAAAGGAGAATTACAGTAGTTTAGGCTTAAAAAAAGAAAAGAAAAAAATGGGAAAGCAATGAATCAGCCCTCTTAGATTCTGAGCAGTGCTTTTAGGCTTAATGTTACAGTACCTATTTCCCTCCCTAAGGAAAAGGAAGATTTTAAATTATGTTATTATTGTGATTCATAAATAAGAATGTGGTACTAAGTAATTTTAATCTGACACTGTTGCTACCAGCAATTGCAGTTTCCTATTGCCGCAGAGGGGTGCTACTAAGAGGTCAGTAAAAGCAGGCATGAATAATATCAACTTATTGTGTTTTGCTTATTAAGTCTATTTTTAATTGGAATTAATAAGAAAAAATGAATCTAGTCAGTAATTATCCTGATGTTCTGTATAAGGTTCTGTCTAATTAAAGAACAGTATTAATGCTACTTGATGTATATGCTATGTGGTGTGTAATATTCTCATTATCAGATTAAAAATACTCTATAGCCAGCATGGTCTTGATTTTGTTGTTGTTATTGGGTTTGTTTGTTTGTTTGTTTGTTTGTTTTTACATGATAGCATTTGATTATAATAGAACAAATAAAAAAGATTAAAAACTTGATGGGTCTCAAAAAGTTCAAAGATAGTCCCTTTGACATTGACAGTGGAGACAAATGTCCTAATCAAGCCAGAGATTTCCAACTGAAGCCAAATTCAGTTCAGTTTTTCAAAGTTTAAGGACTGTTCTTGTTCCTTTGCTCAGCATCCTGTTTGACTGGTTGTAAAGTTATAAACCAAATTTTATAGGCATTAAAGATGCAGATGTACAGTCAAACCAAATTCTTGTCTTGAAATCTTTTACACATGGATCAGGTAGTTTAGCATTCACTGTTTGTGCAAAGTCAACATCATCAAATACTTTAAGTATTCTCTGTAACTAGCTTGTCCAATATCCAAAAACTTCCAAACCTGGATCACTCAATATGCCTTTATGGATCATTTTTTTCAATTCTCCAAAGAAATAAGTGCTA
>NW_006285791.1:1166984-1175224 GCF_000327345.1 Myotis davidii
CAACTTACAGAAGCCTGAGATGTTTTTATTTCTATTGTCTTCACTTTATTCTATGGGCTAGTAGTACATGTTTGAACTGCTCTAGTCCATAATTTCTTCTAGAAAATAGGACAAATCCATTGTATCAGACATACCCATGACAAAAACAAAACAAAAATAAAACAAACCAAAAAAAACAAAAACCAAAAACCAAAACAAAAATCACCCACCTACTGTTACCTACTGAGGACCACACCTAGAAACCTCGGAAAGGTGTTCCCAATAGACAGATACCACAACTGTCCTTTGGGAGATAGAGACAAAGTCCATAGGCAAACAGAAGACAAACGTGCTGTCATGGGAAATATACAGGGAACTCTCACAGCCACTGAAGCCCAGGCACAGTGATTGGGGCCAAAGAAGGTTTCCCAAATCAAGTGACATCCAAGAAAACCCTGAAGGAACAACATGGGTCAGACACGGAAAGGAAGACAGGAAGACAGAGGAAGGGAGGGAGAGGAAATGAAGAAAAGAAGATTTCAGGTTTTAAAAATAGCCTGTGCACAAGTTCAGAAGTATAGAAATAAGAACCAAAGATTTAGAAATCAGTTCAATATGTCTAGAGAGGAGAAATCAGGAGATGTGGCTAGATAACTGCTAGAGAGGTGTCAAATCAAACAGGGCCTTTATTAGCCAAATTAAAAAGTTGGGGCTTCCTACTGAGGACAATGGGAGTGCTTATGAGTTTTAAGCAAGATAAGAAAAACTTCTGGCTATGAGGTGGAGGATGCCCTGGCAGAGGCAAAAGTAGAATCAGGGAGTCCAACACAGACAGGTACAGTTGTCCAGGTGACAGATGATGGGGCATAGAGTATGACAGTACAGATGCCATAGAGGGGAGGGAGTCCAGAGGTATAGAAGAGAAAGTCAATAGACATGGGAACCTGGAAGTTTAGACAAAAGGGACAAGGGTCAGGGTTAATTCACCCATTTAGTAAATATTTACTGAGCACCTACTATATCTCAAACACTATTCTGTGTGTCAAAATTATAGGAGGTTTTGCCTCAATTCGAAAGTAAAGTTGGGAAAACAGCAGGAAAGTCTGGGGTCAAGGAAAAAAAACAAACTTTCTCAAATTCTAACATGAAAGTTAGAGAGAAATACAAGAGAAGTAAACCCAATGATTCCTATGATCCTTTTCTCATACTTCCACAGTAAGGTAAATGCATTGAGAGGGTCACATATTAAACATGTGACCACAAATAAATATAACTAAAATTCATGTCAAGAGCTATGAAGGAAAACTAACGAATATGGTAAAAGATCATAATGGGGACTGGTTTAGACTGTAAGATTAAAGAAGACTTCTTTGAAGGGGTAACCTTTAAGCTGAATCAAAGGACTGAGCCAAGTGACAAATGGGAGGAATAATGCCCTAGGCGGAAGAAATAATGTGGAGAGAAGCAACAGTATTGAGATACATTCAAAAGGAGAATCGATATACCTGGTGATTGATTGGATGGGGGACTGAGGGAGAAGGAAGCCTAAGGGATGATTACCAGCTTTCAGGCATGAACAATAATCAGATAGTGATTAGCTCTTTCCTCACAATCTCTGTCTTCATGACAAACTGCCCAAGTGCCAGTCATCAGTCATTGCTTCTGTGTGAGGCCATTCTCTGCTGTGTGATGCAGGCCCTTGTCTTCAGATAGGTTGGCCATATTAAGAGTCAGGGGAAATGGCTGTGGGATCTTTAGTCCTCAGATGGGGAACTCATGCCTTATCTTTTCAGCATTCTCCTGAGTTTGGCCATGTCACACAAGGACCAATACCTACAACCCAGCTCTAGACACTTCTTGGCCCTCCTTGGGAATGATTCTGACTAATAGGTAAGGACCCTTTCAGAACAATGATTTGTACTTCAAAGGGAATATTCCATGCCTTAACGTACTGATTTTCACACACTTTAAAGGAGAATTCTTTTATCAAACTTACATACTTACTCTGACAAAGCTCAAGGTAGAGAACAGATGAAAAGGGAGCTATTCTGGTGGGAGCTGTGGTAAAGGGTCCTGCGCCTCATCCACTCTGCTATTGACCCCCTCCCCTCTCCAACGTGATCCCTATGGAAGCTGGAGGTTTTGCCTCAATTCAAAGTGAAGTTGGGAAAACAGCAGGAAAGTCCGGGATAAAGAAAAAAACAGACTTTCTCAACTCTAATCTGAACGTTAGAGAGAAATACAAGAGAATTAAACCTAATTATTCCTATGACCCTTTTCTCATTATGAAAATAATATTTTAAATATTCATTATATTTTTATGTACTAAATGATAAATAAAAGAGACAGGGTGTCTTTCGGGGTTTTCACAAGAAGCAGATGGGACTCAGATTAGGTAATTTTAGGAAAGTTTAATAGATGACTGTGCACAATGCTGTGAGAGGCCACAGGGGATAACGGGGACTCCCATGAGAACATGAATTAGGAGGAGAGGCCAGGATGGGAACAGGGTCCTTAGGGAGCAGCCAGCATGGGAAGCCCCTCAGGGTGAAAGCCTAGGAAAATGTTGCAACCTCACTCAGATTTCCCTCTGCCCTCCGGTAACCAGAAGACACAAGTCAAGGAAGCCCGAGACAGGCCCTCAGAGCTGATGAGGAAGGGTAGAAAGCAGGTCTGGAAAAACAAACAGGAAATATGAAGTACAGACAGTTGGCCTGATTTGTAGGTAACGATGATTTTAATGTGATTTTCGTTCTTAGATTATAGTAAAATATAAGATCACTTTGCATGTGACATAACATAAGACAGCAATTTATGTGACATTAAGTTCAGGGAAATGATGTAAGTTAGCAAGTACTCAAAATAATACCTTTGATATCATGGGACAATGAATTGGGTTTTTAAATATTTCTCCCTAAGGTCTCTAGGAGAAATTTGTTTGACCTTTAGTGAAAGACTGTTTGTCTCAGGCAAAGGATTGATTATATCTGCCCTGAAAGATAATTTACTGGCACAATTGCTACAAAGAAGCTTTTCCTTCAGGTTTTTCTTCAAGTGATTTGGTGAAGATATTCAGGTGACAACAACATGGTCAAATGCCTCCAAAACCCACTCCTCCAGATTCTGAGGGCTTTAGTACTTAAGTTGCTTTGTGAATTTGTTTAAGTAGCCACTATCATCCAGAACCAGGGTCATACAGACATACATAATTGGCATGCAATCCAGGCACATGGCAGATGCAATTAAAATACAAATTATTTTTTCTTTCCCAAAGTTCTTTTTGATTTGCTGAATCGGGTAGTCGTCCCAGCCTGGATGAAAACTCCAGAGGACCAGAATTCTTCATGCACTCTGAGATAGAGGGCGGGCCTACCATCTCTGCATTCTTTCACTGCTCATTTTCACCCTGTTCACTAGGGTTGACACTGGGGATGGGGGGACCAGGAAGGGATTGAACCAGACAGCCTTACCAGCTGAGAGCTGCTTCTGCAGTAAATGGCCTTTGAGCTCACTAGCCCCAATGGCCATTTGAGGGCCATTCTTCCTCCCATGGCCATTCAGGGATTCTTGAGAGGGTTCAGCTAGACTCCTCTTCTGGTGTCAGGACCACTGTGCAACAGGCTTTCACTGGCATTCCCCCACCTCACAGAGCTCTTTCAGGGCCCACTAAGGCGTCACGCAGGCTAGGTCTGCCCCATACACCCACAGGGCTCTTCAGGGAGCACTTCCAAGGTAGGAGGTAGTTAATCCCCCATACAGCCCTCTCACCCTCACTTTCCCTTCTCTCCCTCTCCCTGGCCACTCTCTCCATTTTCCTTTTTCCCTCTCCCGTTCCTCCACTACTGCCCCCCGCACCACCACATTTCCTGTTGCCTTTGCTTTTTCAAATGTGAGCAGGTACTAGACCTTCAGCTCCAGGAAACTGAGCTTTTTAGGAGGTCCCTCCCTGCTCTCCACTGTGACAGGATAGAAATAGAGCTCTCCACAGAGAACAAGTTGGGAAACCGCATCTCACCCTCTCCGCCCATAGTGTTTTGCTTGTGAATTTTTGAGCCATCTCACTAGTTCTCAGTCACTGATACTGACATTTCCTCTTGGAGTTTGGCACCACTTTCAAATTTCTTTTTTTTAAATATATTTTATTGATTTTTTACAGAGAGGAAAGGAGAGGGATAGAGATTTAGAAACATCGATGAGAGAGAAACATCGATCAGCTGCCTCCTGCACACTCCCCACTGGGGATGTGCCCGCAACCAAGGTACATGCCCTTGACCAGAATCGAACCTGGGACCCTTGATTCCGCAGGCCGACGCTCTATCCACTGAGCCAAACTGGTTAGCGCCCACTTTCAAATTTTATATCTATTCTATTTGGTGCCTTGGACAAAAATTAGAGGTTAACATTTTATGATACATTCATTTGTACATTCATAAATGTATATTCAATTTTATACTTTCACAGCTTTAGGGTTTAGGTAGTTTAACTCTGGTATGCCTCAAACTGCTAAAATTCATGGTCTGGTGGGAACTTTTGCAGTTTTAATAGGATTAAGACTAAAACCTGCCTACCTATTTATCCATTTCCCAACTAAGGAATCTAATGAGGGCTGCAAATAATACAAAAACATGATTTTAATGGTTGAAATTAGGAGAAAGTAAGCACTAACTGATTTTATGGAATCCTCTGTGTTTGGGTTCCATTATATTTAATGGCATGAAGGTAAATTATTAAATCGGTGCTTATTCTATACCATTGGTTCTTTTTCATGTGTAAGAATCACATGGAGGCCATTAAAATTAAGATTCCTGAAGCTCTTTCCAAACATCTACATTTTAATAAGGTAATTCTGATGCATGGGTTCAAAGAACAGATTTGAGAAACTCTGCCAGACACCCTGGTCAAGGACAAAAGCAGACTTGTAGGAGCCTGTGAGCATGACATGTAAACAATGTACTCCCCTGTACCTAAAGGAAGCCCTCTGAACTGCCTCCGTCAGCATCCTGATCACTCAATCAAGAAGGTTATTTAAAGCTTAAGTCACACAAAAATCATAAAATATCTATACATTTCTTTCATTTAAAATATGTTTATTCACCAACCTTTCTTATGGGTTTACCAGTAGGCAGGCCTTCCTTCCTTCCTTCCTGTCTGCCTCCCTACCTCCTTCCGTCCCTTCCTTCTTTATTTTGACAGATGTTCTAATAGACCATACTTTTTTAAACCACATTCCTAATGCATTCCCTGCAATTCCTCATTCTGATTTCTTTAAAGTGGAGTCAGAACCTACACACAAAAAAAGAACTCATAATCCTTCTGGATTTGTATTATTTCCTTCTATTCTGTTATATTGTACACACCTAGTTTTAGACCAATATATTTAGTTACTCACCCCATGTTTCTACAGAACATTCAACTTAGTTTTCATGAAGAGAAAAATCCAAAATCTCTATTTTTTAAATTAAATTCATATGAAATATTGATATACACAATTAGGTTGAATGACTGCATTAACAAGAACAGCTAGCACAACAAGTTTAGGAAAGAAACCCACTGACTCTTGATAAGGATATAACTCACCATGGAGAGCAGAAGTGAAAGGTTGGACTACAAAGCAGGGTTGCTACATATTATGTGCTTATTCACCTATAAAATGGGAATAATCACAGCTCTTTCAGTTGGAGAGGGTGGATTGATACAAGTTAAATAATGCATTTTGTAGACCTCTTATCTGGGGTAGAAGAGGCTTCATACATGATAGCTATTTATAGCATCTAAAATGTTCTGGGTAATTCTGACTGTAAATTTCAGAAAACTTGCTTAACCTCTCAAACTTAGAGATGATTTATACTGATGTAGGAAAGCATTAAATAAAATAACATGTAAACAATGTTACTTGCTAGGCACTAAACTAATGTAAACACCGATCCTCCAGTCCTCTATATATTTGCTCATAGACAAGGCTCAGTGAAATTAGTCTACTCCTATAAATATTCATATAAAAACTCCAGTTTCTTATGGAAAAGAAAAGCATTTAGAATGAGTTTTCCTATTCTTGAGAAACCTGTCAAAACAATTATTGTAATTTATACAACAAGCTAGTTAAAAACTAGCTGGTCACTGTTTCTTTGAAAATGCTTTGAGTCGTCTTCTGAATAACTCAGTGCTACCAAAACATTTTTAATGACAGCAAATCAAACATTTGGTTAGATATTGACTCTTTTGTATTAATTTTAAACAAAGAACTTAGAACAAAACCTTTGAAACAAAAGAAACTAAACAGCTAACAAACATTGACTTGAAGATGGAGGGGGGAAAATCAGTGTTTGCCAACGAGGGGATAGATCCTTCTGCACAAAAGTTCAGCCTGTCCTCAGAATCAAACAAAGAGAATTAGCACATGATTAGATTTCTAGACCCTGTTCATATTTAAACAAGCCTCACAATGTCTATTGATCTGCATTTAGACAAGTTCTGAATTTAGACAAGGGCCAGCATCTGGGCGGAAATGAAGAATCATGAAAGAGTAAATTATATTCCCAAATTGCATAACCTCTGTTCTTTGGGGCTCCAAATGAATACAATGAGCAATTACATGCCCATGTGATGCTCAAGATAACAAAAGATTACTAGAAATCAAGGAGGTTAACTATGTTGTTGAGTGAGATCAGACAGAAATTTATAAATGAAGATAAAGATCAAGGCATGGAAATAAAAGAATACATAAAATCCTAAACCATTTAAAATATTTACTAATTTTCAGCTCTCTCAAGGTCATTTGGACAAAAAGTAAAATAATGAAACTACATCCTCAATGTACGAGTTTTATTGTATAAAGCCGGATGAAACTACAGCATGGAGGCCAGGAGGGAAAGCTGTGCTTTTCCCCAGCCTCAAAGTTAAATTAATAAAAGATAGAAAAAATATAAAAGCTTTCTTTGCGTATGTGACAGAGAGGTGAGATTAAAAACACCTGTGGGCCCTGACCGGTTTGGCTCAGTGGATAGAGCATCGGCCTGCAAACTGAAGGGTCCCAGGTTCGATCCCAGCCAAGGGCATGTACCTTGGTTGCAGGCACATCCCCAGTGGGGTGTGTGCAGGAGGCAGCTGATCGATGTTTCTCTCTCATCGATGTTTCTAACTCTCTATCCCTCTCCCTTCCTCTCTGTAAAGAATCAATAAAAAAAAATAAAAAAACAAAAACAAAAACAAAAAAAACCTCCTGTGGGACAGTAACACTGTAATTACAAAGGAGATTTTGGGGCCATGGTGGACTCTACTTTTGATATTCCCTTCAAGCAGCATAATGGTTTTCACCTAGGCCTCTGTGTATGAGCAGGAACTCAGTGATGATTTTTACACTGGCAGATATTTGAGAAGTCACAACTCTGCATTGATCAAAATGGTCTTAATTTCTCCTCAGTTTGAACAAACTTCAGACAGATTTCTTCCTGACTATGGGCCCCTGACCTCCCTTTTCTTAGAGCATTTACTTCAGAAAACTTGAGATTGCAAATGTCTATCTCTGCTCCTTTGAAATGTAGATAAATCTCCCAGACTCTCACCAGTTTTACAATGTCTTTCTCAAAGACCTGGGAATGAACCCTTTGAAATGCAATCACTAAGAAAGATACTAACAAACAAAATAGAAACAGACTCATAGATAAAGAAAATAGACTGACAGCAGTCTGCGGGGAAGGGGGTTGAGTGACTGGGTGAAAAGGTCAACAGAATCACATATACAGAAGCATCCAGTAAGATAAGGCAGAAAATGACTGCTGGGATGACCTTTGCAAAAACAATTCCAGGTAAATGGCAACATTGATTGTAAGGCAGAAGAAAAAAAAGAAGAGAAATTAGCCAACTTCCTACAAAGATTACTGAATTAAGGATAAATCTAGTGCTTTTGTCCTGGGTCTGTAGTCTCTAAAAGATAGTGAGTGCCCAGATATAAGGCTCACATAGGTAAGTTTAGCCCATTTCCAAATGTAGCATCTAAAAATCAAAGTGCAATACTTTGCCTTCCAAGCCAGTATACAAAGGATACAGGTAACAAGACAGTTGGTAAAATAACTGAATGGGGTGGAACTGGACACATCCAGAAACAACAGCTGCTAGGGGTAAGGTGACATTTTAACAGATGACAGATGGAAAAAGAAAGTGATTAATTCTGTTGCTTACCAATTGTTCCACAAAGAGATTGGTCTTCAGAGTGATTGATGCCTCTGAACAAACACCAGTAAAGAGAGAAATGACACTCATAT
>NW_006285791.1:1176855-1177230 GCF_000327345.1 Myotis davidii
CTAGGCCGCTGGCCCCTGATCGGCACCCCCACCCCATTTGGGGGCAGGGCTGGTCAGCCCACTGCTTACAGTCCCTCCCCATGGCCAGCCCCACACCCGATTGGCCCCCTAACCCCAATCAGGGGTGGGGCCCGCTGGCCAATTGCCCATAGTCCCTCCCCCGAGCCAGCCTGCCCCTGATTGGGCCCCAATCGGGGAGGGCTGGCTGGACCCCACCCATGCATGAAGTTGTGCACTTGGCCTCTAGTATTAGATAATATATTAATGATAAATTTCTTGAGAGTTATATACTGTAGTTATATTTTTGAAAATGTTCTTTGTGACAATCTTCCCTGTTTTCAAACAGTTTAACCAAAATTAAACATATGCATATTA
>NW_006285791.1:1177378-1179413 GCF_000327345.1 Myotis davidii
GCCAGTATACAAAGGATAGAGGTAACAAGACAGATGGTAAAATAACTGAATGGGGTGGAACTGGACACATCCAGAAACAACAGCTGCTAGGGGTAAAGGTGACATTTTAACAGATGACAGATGGAAAAAGAAAGTGATTAATTCTGTTGCTTACAATTGTTCCACAAAAGAGATTGGTCTTCAGAGTGATTGATGCCTCTGAACAAACACCAGTAAGAGAGAAATGACACTCATATTTGGTAAAGAGATTGGTGGACAGTAGCTGAGAGTTCAGATTGTTCTCCCCGTTCAATGACTCCACAGGGACCCAGTGAGTGTGTTAGGGAGAGTGCAGACACACATTCCGAAAAAGTCACAAAAAGGAGAACCCAAAGGTAATTCTAATTGCAGAAGCAGATCTCAAAATATCACAGAGTCATTTTTAAGTATAAAAGAAAAGTTACCTTACAGCAGAACAACTTGGTGGGGACCACCTAACCAAGAGATCAAATTAAAATCCCCAACCATGGGATAAACAGTCGTCTGTCCCCTCGTGTAATGCACCGAGCAGGATACATTCCCTATGTAATATTTTTGCCAAAAATGTTTAACCAGAATCTGATCATGGGGAAACAAACAATTAGACAAATCCAAAGTGACAAACATCCTGAAAAACAACCTAATTAAACTCTTAAAAAATCTTCGATGTCATGAAAGTTGAAAAAAGGCAGAAAAACTTCTAAATAAGAGGAGAGTAAAGAGGCAATGACAACAATAGGCAACATATCACCCTTATTTGGGTCCTCCTCTAAAGAACATCACTGTGATAATGGGGAAAATCTGAATATTAGCCATATCTATGTATATAAAAAGCCAGCAACCATAACGCCTGTAACAACCGTAACAACTAGTTGCTATGATGTCCACTGTGGCCAGTAAAACGGCCCAATCCCTCCCACCCCCTGCTGGCCCTCACCTGATCGGATTCTCCCACCCTGATCACAGGTGGGGCTGGCTGGCCAAACACCCCCCTTTCCTCTGCCCGCCCCATTAATGATAAATTTCTTGAGAGTTATATACTGTAGTTATATTTTTGAAAATGTTCTTTGTGACAATCTTCCCTGTTTTCAAACAGTTCAACCAAAATTAAACATATGCATATTATATATTACTAGAGGCCCAGTGCACAAATTCATGCACAGATGGGGTCCAGCTGGCCCACCCCAAGAGGGGCCGATAGGGCTGGGCCAGCGGTGGGGAGGGGATGTCAGGGGCTGATCGAAGGTGGGGCCTACTGGGGGGAGGGGTCACGGACGGTTGGCTGACTGGCCTTGCCCTGATTGGGGTGTTGGGGGCCAACCGGAGGATGGGAAGGCCAGGGGGAGGGGCTGCAGGAGGTTAGGGGGGGCAATTGGCCAGCGGGCCCCAGTTGGCTGCCACAGTGTGCATCACAGTGACTGGTTATTCCAGTCATTCCGATCGTTCCAGTCGTTCTGGTCATTCCAGCATTCTGGTTACTTGCCTTTTATATATATAGATAACCTTAAGCAAGATTCTATTTTAAAATAAGTTAGCAAGAGCCTAGAAGAAGAAATCATGTTTATTAGAAGCCAGCTGCATGTTAAGTAAATTAAGTTAGACTAATTTTTGCGAGCTTAGAAGACAAGATATTTCAGGGAAATTGAATGGGATTTAGTTTTTTTCTTTTCAAAATTTAAAAAAGGCAATTAATGTCTATCTTGATATCATATAGACAAACTAAAGAAATATGAGTTGAATGGTCACATGGCAAAGTGAATTCAATCTTATCTGAATGGACATAATTCAAAGGGTTGACATCAGCCTGGAGGGAGTTCTCTAGTATTAAAATATACAAGTCTAGCCATCAGCCGGATAAGCATATGAATGACAAGCTGGCAAAATTTGTGAATGACCTTGGCAAACATTCTCAGTGATAGTCAAGAATCCCAAAGTTCTTGAACTAAGTAGATCAAAACCAACAACATAATATTTAATGAAATTATTTGAAGTCCTGTTGTTATCAATTAACCGATAC
>NW_006285791.1:1180704-1185250 GCF_000327345.1 Myotis davidii
AATCGGGAGATTAAATGAGGGGGTGAGCAATTTGGAAAAGTTCGTGAAAAAGAGCTGGAGGAATAGGTTCTGGACTCAGCTCTCAGACGCGACACCATCCAGGACAGTCCCCCACCACTGGTCCTCCAAAGGAGATGCTATCTCTGGCATAGTTTGCAATCAAGAGAATCAAAAGTCACTGTTCCAACTGCTAATCCTGTGGTGCTTCTTCTCTATCTAGAAATCCAACACTGCCACTACAGCTGTAGGCTTCCATAACACACCACCAGAGAATACTAGTAGATGCCTGCCCTCTATTCTCTCCAACAACCCTGTTATCACTGTTGCAACCCAACAAATGCCTCCCCTATGGTACTTTCAGAAACCAGAATGTGGATTACCTCATGTCGGGGTTCTAAGCAGCAGGGTGGCACATCGGCTCATACATAAACCTGGGCTGTAAAGAAATGTGAGAAATGGAGACTGACTTTTCAGCTCGAGCGGCAATATAACATTCTAAAAGGAAGACAGGAAGACAGAATGGATATAAAAGAACTAATCTGCAATATCTATCAGCCTATCTCTTATTACTAGGGTGAGAATTAAATGGGATAGAATTCATGTATAGTACTTAGCCCTGTGTTGGGCAGAAAGTAATCACTCAGTAAGTTACTAGTGACTTTCAGCATAAACATCTCTGAGCAAGAATTACCTTTCCATTTCTTATCCTAAAATCCAAGAAACAAAATGAAAACAGTAACTTCAAACCCTAGTTCCAGTAAAAGGAAGAGAAATACATAATTCACTGACTCATAAACATACATAAAGCCTTCCAAAATTAGCAGAAATAAAGCCACAATGAGAGAAAAGGCTAAGAGTGCTGGCAGGGCCCTATGATACAGACCATATAAAGTGCTGGGAAGAAACAAACTTCCTGCAAGTGAAACTTCACACTGAAGCACAAAAGGTGTATACCTAGACGATGAAAGTGAACGAGGAAATGGAAGGAAGAAAGCTGACAAAGTAAACTCTTCTGGGTGAGTTTTATTTTATTTTGAGAAACAGAGAGGAAGGCACTCCAATGAATTCTTCCAAGAGCCACAATTATGGAAAGCATTTCTCTCTGTGGCTACTGGGCCCTTTGCAGGTTGCAGTGTTAGAGATGCCTTGGAACCAGGCAATGCCTGTCTCCCACCTGCTGGGATTCCCTAGAGAACCAGAGAATTGTGGTAGGAACATTCAAAAGGCTCCGGGGGAGCTGATTTTAGGAGAAATTAGCCCAAATTATTGTGTCATGCAGACAGAGCCTTGGGAATCATCACAGACCCAGTATGGGGAGGGGAGACCTCACACCCTCAGAGAAGCTTCCTTGGTAAAAGAAGAAGCCTGGGAGGGTGACCACAGCCACGTGCATTAGGGACAGGACCAGGATTGGTCCTTCCTCCCACCTGTCCCACCTGGGAGATGCACCAGCCCTCTGGTTTCTGAATCAGAGAACAAAGAGCTTCTGTGGCACCTGCCAGCGTGACCCTGTGGTTGAGTGTTGACCTATGAGCCAGGAGGTCACGGTTTGATTCCTGGTTAGGGAACATGTCTCATATTGCGAGCTCAATCCCCAGTGTGGGGCATGCAGGAGGCCGCTAATCAATAATTCTCTCTCAGCATTAATGTTTCTGTCTCTCTCTCCTTCTCCCTTCCTCTCTAAAATCAATAAAAATAAATTTTAAATGTTAAAAACAAACAAACAAAAAAACCACAGAGCTCCCATGGTGCAGGAGAAAGCCTTTGGGTTGAGAAGCCTAGAAGGTTGCCATGGACCCCCCCCCCCCCCCCACCTAGTCTTGTGCCCCCCCCCCCCGCAAACACACATACATATAAGCAGACACAGAAGTCCCACAGAAAGAGAGAATTCAGGAGAATTCAACTCATTCAATGAGAAATTTAAAAGAAATTGCCACAGGATCAATACAAAAACACTATAAGCAAAAAATGTGGAAGAAAAAAGCGTAAATTTTATCATCAGATGAAGAACACTTACCAGAAAATGTTGCCACAATACTGGATAAAAATAATTTGACAAAAATTTTAAAAAATAACAAAATCATTATCTGTTATGCACTGAATAGTATCTCCCCAAAAGTCATGTTAAAGTCTTAATCACCAGTACCTCGGAATGTGACCTTATTTGGAAACTAGAGGTCCGGCACACGACATTCATGCACTGGGGGGCGTGGGGGTCCCTCAGCCTGACCTGCACCCTCTTCAATCTGGGAGCCCTCAGGGGAGCCCTCTCCAATCCAGGAGTTTCTGGCTGTCTTTGCAATCATATGAGTGAACTGTCTGAGACCCCAACTCAGTTTGGTTTGTTGCACACAGAATAATAGAGGAATTTTTTTTCTTTGCTTCATTGGTGGAGATTTCCTGGAAATTTTAGGATATCTTCCTTTTAATTTTTCATAGACACTCTGATTTTACTTATGTCTCTCACCTTTGCTTTTCCTCTGTTCCCCATCGCAACAGTAACTTGCTCCAGGCTCACTTTGCTCTAGTGTCTAAGAGATCCATCTGCCACCAGAACTACAA
Organism: Myotis davidii; assembly: GCF_000327345.1. NCBI lineage: Eukaryota > Metazoa > Chordata > Mammalia > Chiroptera > Vespertilionidae > Myotis > Myotis davidii. Next base: position 1,183,267 of record NW_006285791.1, read on the forward strand.
TTTCCAGCATTCCTGGTGCTCCCCGCTTTCTGGGCTTCCGCTACTTCCGCTGCTTATGCTGGGAGTGACCTAGGGAGCCATGTCCCCCCAAGCCCCCAGCTCTCCCATTCTGCTCTCCACCCGACACCTGCATATGCAAATTAACCTGCCAGCTTTGTTGGGTTAATTTGCATACTCACTCCTGATTGGCTGGTGAGCATAGCAGAGGGATGGTCAATTTACATGTTTCTCTTTTATTAGATAGGATAGGCTCTTCACCAATGATCAAGTTAAGATAAGGTCATTAGAGTGGGCCCTAGTCCAATATGACTCGTGTCCTTATCAGAAGAGGATGGAAGGATACAGACATGCACAGAGGGAAGACCAGCTGAAGATAGTAAAGACGGCCATCTATAAGCCAAGGTCAGAGACCTCAAAGACATTAACCCTATCAAATATCTTGATTTCAGACTTCTAGCCTCCAGACTGTGAAGAAAGAAATTCTGTTACTTAAGCCATGCAGTCTTTGGTACTTTGTTATGGCAGCCTGAGCAAACTAAAGTATTACCTTTATGAAGAAAGATCACAATGTAGAAATGCAAAAGTTAGGTAAAACACAAGAGATAACAGAAGAAATTGAAATGTAACCTGACAGCGAGGAGGAAAAGCCCTCAATAAAATAACCAAAAACACTGAACAAATAGACCCTAGGGAAAACTCTGTTAGAGATATAAAAGACAGAAATAATAAAGTGAGCAAAATGAAGAGGAAAGAAGGAAAAAGTATAAAAGGCTTAGAGGGAAAATTATTATCATAAGCAATCAAAGCATACCCAAATATGCATGGTTGGAGATGCTAAATAATACCAAAAAAATAGCAAAAAATATTTAAGAAGAGTTCATTCAAGAAGCATTCCTGATTCTGCACACCAATGGGCCCATCATGTACCTGCAAGTATGGTTAACAGCAAGACATATCCTGTTGAAGCTATTGAAGTATAAAGGTAAAGACAGAATCTTTGGGCAGCCAGGCAAAAAGATTAAGTAGTTTACAAAAAGAAAAGTCACTAAGTGCTCTCAAATTTCTCTACAGAAACATACAGCACCAGAAGTGGGACAACACTAAAAGAAAGTCAAGAAAAGAAAGTGTGAGTTGAGGAGTCCATATGCACCTACTCATGGAAGCTTCATATGTAAAGCTACACACAAACATTTGAACATGCAATCATGCAAGGAGCAGGGTACTCAGAGGTTCTTCTTGAGCACTCTCTAAGGAAACCTACTGTGACCAACCAAGAAATGCCTAGAGAAGAAAAGGTAAAAGGACGGCAATGAGAATATACTTAATTGTAAAACTAAGACTAAAATAAATGTGATGATTAAGGTGATAAATGAAAATATTGTATCTCCCGACAATGTAGGACAACTATTTGGAGAAAGAAGAGGTTAAAAGGTAGGATATACAGAAAGTTTATTATTTTACCTGTATAGTTAATAGTCAAAGAATATCATTAAAATATAAGCATAGGCTAGCAATACAAATGTAAACACTAAGAAAATACTAATAACTAAAATTGAGTTATAAAAAGGAGAGAAACAAAATGGAAAAGAAAAGCTGGTTGCTCACTGTAAAACCAATATATATTGACTAATGAAATATGAGACCACCCTGGCTGGGTGACTCAATTAGTTGGAGCATCATCCCATACACCAAAGGTTTTGAGTTCAATTCCTACTCAAGATATACATACTTAGGTTTTGGGCTCAATTCTGGACAGGGTATGTACATGATGCAACCAATTGATGTTTCTCTCTCTCTCAATATCCCCCTCTCCCATCCTCCTTTCCTCTCTCCTTCCCTCCTTCTCCCCCTCCCTCCCTCCCTCCCTCCTTCCCTTCCTCTCTCTCTAAAAAAATCAATACACATATCCTCAGGTGAGGATTAAAAAAAGAAGTATAAGACTAAGGCTATTATTCCAAAAATTCATCTGGAATAAAAAAGACCC
>NW_006285791.1:1186262-1194526 GCF_000327345.1 Myotis davidii
GGGGGTGGGAATGGCTTGGGGGGTGGTCAATCGGGGAAAAAGGAGACATATGTTAATCTTTAGACAATAAATAAAAAATAATAAAAATAATAGTTAAAAATTAATTATAATGATAATCACTAGAACAAAAATATAAACTTCTCTAAATGCCATTAACACAGACACCAGTAGGGTGAGGGCATGATGGGGGGGGTGGGGTGCAGGGAGCAATGGGGGCATAAGGACACATACGTAATACCTTAATCAATAAAGAAAATAAAAATAAAAAAAACATGCCCATACATGTACAAACTAATAGACCAAAAGGGATCATAGTTAAGAATTTAAAAACATTACATAAAATAGTATAAAAGGACTAAGATCAAATACAACTTATGTGTCAAGTAAAGAAATGTATGTAAGTTTAATTCACTTATTTAAAAGGGAAAAAAACATTTAACACTAGATAACAAAAAAAACACCTCTTGATTTTTCATAAAAGACAAATTAAAACTAAGTGAGGCAGCAAAATTGAAAATAAAATTGGCAAAAGTATACGAGAAATGAACTTCCAGCTATGGTAGGGTGAACAGGTCAGCAAATCTTCACACACACACAAATGCAAAACTGGTTAAAATTATATAAAAAAAAAAAAAAACCAACTATTTCAGGGCTCTAGAAACAGACCTTAGGCAGCATATTGCAAAGTATTTAATCTGGAAAAGCTATAAGCGTCAGGTAAGCACAGATAGTCTGTGGCCTTGTTGCCTGCAGTTGGTTACATACCCAACCCCCAACTCAGAAGGCAAGAGTGGTAGTTTTTCCAAAGTTGGCATTGTTAGAAAACTAACCACTCTTATCTGAAGAGTCTTCACTTGAATTTGGGGTAGGGTGGGGTGGGGTGGGAACAACTCATGGCTTTCTGCTAAAATGATGGCCTCAATAGGAAGCAGTCAGGAGGAAACTACCTGAGGTTTCGGTCACAGGTGGGGCAGGTACTGCAAATGAGGGAGCCACAAAAGGGTTAATGAAGCTCTCCACACATCCTTGGATGTGCAGAGGGAATCCAAAAAAGCCCAGGGGAAAGGAAAAACCAAGAGAAACTTAAAAATGGCGGAACTTGGACTACACTTCCAACCTCAGCAGAGGGCTGAAGGTCTATAGGCTCAACGTGTGTGAGCACCACCTCTTCTCAAGTCACTGGCTGACCAGTAAGCTATGCAGACACCCCTGTGAAGCCTGGCTAAAAAGTAAGAATAAGAATAAGTAAACTGCCCAGAGATATAAGTGGCTGCAAATAATGGAGGAAACTAGATTACAAGATTAAGCCCAGGTAATTCACACTAAAAACCCAACCAAACACCTATTTCCCCAAGTGATGACTTCAGTTCTCACTTCACTTCTGCTTCCCTCACTCTTCTTCATTTCAAAGCACTCACAGTCTTGGCCACACAGGATTACCCACAGAAAATTCCCCATCTAAAGTGTCCTAGATTTGAGGATAGAATCCAGATATAAATATGCCAATTAGATGGGAGCAGACAAGTAAAGGAGAAAATGACTTTGACCTAGGGTAGCAGAAACAGATCCAGAAATTTTGCAAGGATGGTCTTTGTACAGATAACAAAGCTAGATTTATATGAACCCAAAAGTTATGTCCTAAATATTTCTGCAGATCATAACATGCACGCTAAAATTGAGCAGCTGTATTTTCATAGCAGAGCCATAACTTCCCAATATGTCTCTGGCTTTTATTATTTATGTGTTTAACCCAGGCTCTCAATAAATATTTGCTGAATGGTAAACGAATGGGCGAATGCTTGTAGTTTTGATTAGACAGATAATAGCAGTTGGTCCTTTCATGGCAGTTGACAGACATAACAATGTCGCTTTGAATTATTTTAAGACTACATCACTGGAGTTACGGAGAGGGGAGACCTCAAAGTTGATGTGCCAAAATATTCCATTTAAACGCTGGATCCATTACAGTTTACTTCAGTTTTGTGGCTGAAGCCTATGAAATAAGAAAAGGAAAGGTGTGGATGGCTCCTAGTACTCCTTTAGTCTCACACTAAAATTCATAGACACAACTTCCTCCTGGCTCCCCAAATAAACATAAGTTTCCTTATATTGGATTTGCCATTTTTCTCCATTTTCTCTCTCTAATCCCTACTTATATCAGTGAGAAAGTCTGAATCTTCTCTACCTTATATCTACTTGGGATCTTTGCTCTGCTCTAGGTGAGTCAGTCATCAGTGCATCCTGATGGATTTTTTTCCATTGCGTTAATTTCATCATTGGTCCATAGCTATGGGTTTCTGCTGAAGCCTCTGGCAGCTAGTCTTTCCCAAGTAAGCCCCGGTGTGATTCCATGCTCAACCGGACTACTGGTAAGCAAGAAGTCCCTCAATACAGTGAGAAGGCAACTCTGCCTAGCACATGGACTCCAGTGTTGCACCATTCTAAATGTGAAAATTCTGATGAAAACATCTAACCAGTAATTAAGAATGGATTATAAGAGCCACATGCTGACAGTATAAAGCTTTAGTTGCTGGGAAAATATCTGTTGATAAAATATCTGTTGATAAGAGACTCTGCCTAGTCTACAAAGATCTACCAAAGATCTCTCTCTCTCTCTGTTTCTTTACTAGTTAACATCTATCACAAACACTGTTACAAAAATTTTTTCTTCTGATGAGGAGTTTTAAAATCTACTCTCTTAGCAATTTTCAAGTATATGTAATATAGTATTATTAACTACTAGAGGCTTGGTGCATGAATTTGTGCATGGGTGGGGTCCCGGCCAGCTGAGGGGAAGGGCTACAGGTGGTGGGTGGCCTGGCCCCACCCCCAATCAGGGTGGGGGGCCAATCTGTGCAGGCATTGAAAAAAATACAGGTAATCTAGCTTCAGTAGGAGAAATCGCTAGAATCAGACAAAGATCTCTAACACAGCCATATAATGAAAGAAAATTAAATTAGAGAGGATGGCAGGTTTGAAACCTCTGCATCCAGCCTCTAACCTCTCTTGAAGTTATACAACTGTAATTATAAAAATGAAAATGACTAAAATCCACTTATCTTCAGGGATTGGTTTTCAGATAACTCCACAACAGGCATACAAATGATTATAGCAACTCAAGTTGTGACGAGGTAGAGGTATTATTTCCAGAGAAGCTATAAGAAATCTTGGCCTTTTCCTATGTCTATAAATGTGATAATGTCCAAATTTGCTAAATTAGTTATCAATGTTAGTATCTGAGAAGCAGGAAAGGGAACACAAAGTTTTGTCCCTCTCTCTGCCTGCAGAATAAACTAAATAGATGTAAAGAGATGTGGAAATGCCTCCTCCACAGGACATGACCAAGTCAGCTGGGAGGTTCTAACTGTGGTGCTCAGTCCTGCAAAAGCAGTTCCAATCTGCTTATGAGATCCCTGTGGGAATTTAATCACAAGAAATAGAATCTAAAGGAGAATTGGTGGCCTTGGGAATAGAGAGGAAAGTATACCTACTAGTATCTCCAGAGAAACACTCAAGGAGCCTGAGGATGGAGGGGGGACACTGGCTGTCACTGCCCAGCTGAACACTGGGAGATCTGCAGAAGCCAGCCAGCTCTGTCACTGTCATCAGAGAAGATTGTAGCAACAAGGTTCTTGAGCAAACTTGATGTGGACCCTTTGGAGATACATGAACAGAGAGACACATAGACTCCCTTGTCTGGGAAGTTTTGGAAGGTGGCAACAACCCATAACAAAACAGAAAAAGAGGGAGGCAGTGGGTCAGTCACATCTCCTATGGAATATGGCAAGGATGGTCTTGTTTCCCTGGGGCCAAGTAAGTACTTGGAGGGTAGCAGGACCTGGGCCATCACTGCAGATACCTCATCCAAGAGTATGAGGATGAGAAGACCTCACAGCATGAGGTTACAGACATATTGCAAGGGGCACAAAACCAATGTTGGAAGATTAGTCAACCAGAGAGTGAAGCCAGTATTTTGGAAGTGTGTAAAGTGGTGGTCTTTGGAAGGACTTCCAAATTACCCAACAAATTACCCTGACCTATAGATACCCACAAGGCAGCCTACCACCTGAGGCATCCAGCCCCAGAACAAAGCAGCACCATTTAGGTAATGTATCAACACCTTCTTCCTCTAATCCCTTACCTCTCCATGTCAGAAAATCAAGGAGAACAGGAGGAGGAATGAAGTATAATTGTATCTTCTCCCCACTGCAAAAGTAGAGAGTCTGTAAATTGCATATGACAAATAATTTTTTACTTGAATGGATTTTTTAAAATATTTGAATGAGTCACAATTACAGAGAGGGGATTTATCATTACAGAAAGGAGACCAGAATGTTACACAATCTGCCTGAGAGGTAATCAAGGGATGGAGAACATCATAGATAGGGGTGGAAAAAAACAATAAAGCCACTTTCTATTAGTTGTCCATGACATTCAGACAGTCCCATAATCAATCAATCAATCAATCAATTGGGAAGCTTTTATTGAGCACTAACTATGTGAGAGACAGTGTGCTCCCAGACAAATAACTTATAGTGCTTTTATCCCATCTGGAAAAATTGGGGTGGACAGTGAACAGAGTTGTGCTGCTTAGAGGTAGAGATATCCACTAGTTCTGTACATATGTAACCCTACCCTACATGACTGAGAATGGACTAAGGGGGAGGCACTTGCTAGAGTGGTATTTCTAAGGACATCTGGACCACTATAGTGGCTGAATCTAATATCCCTTCCAAAGGCAGGAAAGTTTAGTTTTAAAAAATCAATGACAAATGTGGGGCGGGTGGGGGATGGGGGGAATAGTAGTTGATGATAAAGGAATGAATATAAATAGATTATGTAACAAAGGAAATCCAATATCACACTAGTGCCTTGAGAGAGTTTCAGGGCAAGACCATGATATTATCCCAGTGCAATTATACCAGGATGAAGCCCTATGTTTGCCAAGACCCCCTTGCTTTTGGAATCTAAATAAGAAGATTAAAGAAATTCTCTTCCAGGAGGAAGGCAAGGATCAGCTAAGGCAGAAAATGAGACTTCAGTGAAGTGAGTCAGTCTGACTCAACAAATAATGCTATATCCTGCGGAACCCAGCACTGAGAAAGGACTCACACCCTGACCCACCAGCACCTCTCGACTATTTTAATACAGATTGAGACTGGAGTAGCCATGTTGCAATGGCCCTCCATCCGGCTGCTGAGGCTTGAGAAGTATACCTGTGGGATTTATGGATCTCCAAACCTAGGGAAATTCTCTAGGGCAACTGTAATTTACATGAATGCCTACTGACTATTATTCATCCCCAAAAGGGATCAGATAAGATATATCCTACGGTAGAGTTATCAGAGATAGGAACTATTCTGAGTAACACTAGTGTCCTCTCCACAGTGGGCAGTTGAGTTCGGCTTACAAGAGCACGCAATACAACACTTTGACAAAGTCAAGGTACTGGCTTTGTCCCCAACTGACGTGGAACTCAGGAATAACCAAACCATGCTCAATTTTAACAATTCCTGTCCCTAATAACATCTAGTATACAGGCAAGGACTGATCCTATTGGAAGACATTACAAATACCTCTGTAATTCTTACTGATTTGTTCTGTAATAAAACAGAATTATACCATGACTATATTGCAATATGGTATAGCACTGGCATTACTGGTAAGATTCAACCGCCTTATGTAAATAAATTATACACTAATACTCATATTGATGATCAAATGCATTGTAAGATGGAATTGAAGCCTCTTCAGGATGTAATACAGAAGGAAAATGACTGGCCTGAGGAAAAACTGGATTTAGCTAAACATCAGGTAATTTATATGCTAAACAGTTCTACACAAATTTATCACAAGGTACAAATAATAATAGATCAGAGAGGTCAGAAAGTAATGAAATTGGTACAAATAATGCCATCATAGGATGGATTGGTTGTTTCTTTAAGTTTATGTCTACCCACATGAATCCTCCAAGTGTTACTTAGTAGGTATATCATTGCTATATCTGTTACATAAATGCTATACTGAATGTATATACTCAGAAAAATATGTTCCTTTTAGGAAAAGAGTCTAGGCCAAGTCCAGGAGAGTGGACTTTGTGGAAAAGCCTCAAACCCTACACATTCCCCAAAATGCCTTCTTCAGGATTGGTCCTTGGCTGGCTCCTGGGAGATAAGTTCTTCTGAGCCGGTGGAATATTCTCCCTGACAGGAGTGCTTTTGTATGCCTGAAGCCTTGAGCCACCCAATACCAGTCTGATCCGATGGTCTGTGCTAACAATGTAACTTAGGGTGAATGCCTATTTTTGCTTTAGGGGACTGGAGTCTGGGTAGTTGAGGTCAGTCAGGCCTATGTGACTAAACCCCAATAAAAACTCTGGGCACCAAGGCAATGGTGAGTTTCCCCTGGTGTTTACACTTCATGTGTTGTCACACCTCATTTCTGGGGAACTAAGCACAGCCACCTGATTCTTAGGGGCAAGGACACCTGAGAGCTTGTGCCTAATTTCTTCCAGACTGTGCCATGTGCCTTTTCCCTTTGCTTATTTTAATCAGCGTCCTTTCACTGTAATAAACCGTTACCATGAGTGTAACCAGGATGAGATTTCTCTGCTCCCTGTAAGTCCATCTATTGAAGCATGAAGCTGGAGAGAGGTCTTGGGGTCCCCATAGAATAATCAGGGAATGTGATTCAGAGGAGGCAGAATGTGAGCTGAGTCTTGAAGGATGGGTAGATCTCCTAAGGAAGGATAGACAATTGAAGACAAGAGGAAGGTTGGACATGTAGAAGAAAGTCCTCTACTGCAATTAGTGATCAGTGAACATGGGTCCACCATTCTAGTCCTGAAATGTTTTGTCCAGACTTCTTTTATGTGAAAGAAAAATAAATAGATTTGTTTTTAAAAAAAGAATCTTGGAAGGGAATAAAAGAAGAATTCATCTCATCTAGAAGTTTTTATATTGCCTTACAGCTTCCTGGGAATCTCTTTATGACTATTTTCGAACCCTTGCAACAAATAATGCAAAACTTTAATTTTTATTTTCTAAATTATGTCCCATAAATTTGGAAGCTTATCATGAACAATTCTCTAGTTCATTCATTCTCCCTAAAACAGAACTGAAACCTCTATTTTGAATGTTGATAAGCTGTGAATTTTATCTTTCATAGAACCTAGGTATTTTATTTTTACAGACAAAACCCACAGACTGCCTTTTTATTTATTTTAGAATATTCACAAATGGTTCCACATGATAGCATATACACACACACACACACACACACACACACCCTAATATGCAAATAGACCGAACAGCAGAACAACTGAACAACCAGTCTCCATAACATGCGCTGACCACCAGGGGGTCATGGTGGGCATCAGCAGCAGGTGGCAGAGTGCAAAACGTGGTGGGTATCAGCCACGACGGGATGGTGGAGCAGGTGAGTGGGGGTGCCAGACCGATGTGGGGCGCTAGTCGCTGTCATTGGGATGAGCCTCTGTTGGTTTCCGAAAATTCTTTGCTCCTGCATGCTGAGGTCCTGCCCAGCACTCACACCTGCAGCCAGTGCCAGCCCCACTCACACTCACTGCTGGCACCGCCGCTCGCACCTGCTGCCGGCGACAGCCCTGCTTGCATGTGCTGCCAGCGCTGTAGCCGCTGCTCACACCCACAGCTGGTGCCAGAGCCGCTGCTCAAACTTGCTGCTGGCGACCGGCAATGGTCCCAATCGCTCGGCGCCATCAGCAGGTGCGAATGGCAGCTGCCAACCCCGATCACCCCTGAGGGCTTCTCTACCTCCCCATGCTCCTGAGGGGCAATTGGGGCAGCAGCCACCGCCACTCACACCCACTGATGTCACTGGCCCTGCTTGCACCTACTGCTGGCACCAGCCCCAATTGCTCCGCACCATCAGCAGGTATGAGCAGGGCCGGCACAGTCAGCTCATGGGAGCAGCAGTGGCGGGGCTGCCAGCACACAGGGGACTGGGGGCTGTGGTGAGAGGGGTCAAGCGGGGGTGCAGAGGATGGGCCGAGACCTGCCCCTGTGCCCACTGCAGCCTCACAACCCACAGTTCCTTTCAAGGTCCATGATTCGTGCACTGGGCCCCTAGCATCTACACTAATAAAAGCAAAACATGGTAATTGGCATATGACCGCTACCGTTTTTATTGGCTAATCAGCGAGATATGCAAATTAACTGTCAGCCAAGATGGCGGTTAACCACTAACAAAGATGGCGGCTAATTTGCATACTGAAGGCAGGGTAC
>NW_006285791.1:1196640-1215087 GCF_000327345.1 Myotis davidii
AACATGTCTAACCTTTCCCCAGCCATCTCCTCTTTCTGCTGCCTACAAAAGCCCAGGCCCAGCCACAGTTCTGTCTCCACCTTTTAGTCCCCTGTTCTCCAACCACAGAGGAAAGAAATAAGGAAGGAGTCTGTGCTGCCTTCAGAAAGTATCTATATACCTGATAGGCCAGCTGCCTTCCACAGAGGGAAGCCAGGCTGCGGTTTAGGCCTGCTTCCCACAGGGACATCAGTAGGACATCCTGTGAGGGCTCCCAGACTGTTAGAGGGGGCAGGCTGGGCTGAAGAATGCCCCCCGAGTGCACAAATTTTTTGTGCACGGGGCCACTAGTATACTATAAAAAGTTATTCCACATCAGCTGTCACCAAAAACATCTGAATTCTTTTGTTTGGCCAAGGCTTTTTTCCAAACAGCTAAAAATGTTCTACATGGACACTTGCTTTCCTACTAAGCTTCTAGTTCATTTCAATGAAAAAGTTATTATAAGTTATTTGTATTATCAGATCGAGATGTGCCCTATGCTCTAACGATACCAAGTCCACACCACAAAACATCCTCCTTTGGGTGTTTCTTATCACCTCTGTTATTTGTTTTTTTCTCTGACTGCCTCCTGGTTTGAAGAAATTCTTTCTTGGCTCTTTAGCTCCCAAATCCAATACTTCGAGCTGTCAAAACAAAGACCTTCCACAGATATTTCAGATTTTTTTTTTTCTGAAACACCAAGAAAATTCTGGCTAACTTCTTGTAGAAGTTTTTCTTATACATTATATATGGAGTAATATAACATAGGAATGAAGGGGGGATGAGATCACCTCTTTCCAAATCAAATTCTCCTTCAATGTCCCCTTTATGGTTTCTGAAGGGGGAAAAGTAACTCTGTAGAAGGCAATCAGTTGAAGAGTATTCTCATGAGAGAGCACTAAGCTCAACTGTTTCCACTGGTTTGCTTCCTATTTAAGATGTACCTTTTAGGACCTAACAGTTCTCTTGAATTCATACAAATGGGACTTGGAGAGACATAAGCCAGTTGAGTAAACAATAGACTGGAAACTCCAGACCAATTGGTTCTCATAGTTGTATTAAAATATTATAATCTGGCTCAGGTACAATGACCTCCCTCTGTTTTTGTATTCAGGGGTATAAGATCATTCCAAGAGAAATTTCAAAGAGTTCTCCCAGCAGAATGCATTATACCAATGTTAAGTAAAAACACATAAATGATTTTAAAATATCATAGTGAAAGTGTGCTGTAGTAGCGACTGTAACAGCCTCTAACACTTTGTGTTTATGTTGGCAAGAATGACAATGTTGGCATATAATCTTTGTGAGAGTAACAACAGTAGTCAGCCAAGGGCTTGCCTTGCTTGAAGCAGAGCAGGATGTCTTAGGTACTTCTGAAGTTGGCACTCTCAACTACACTCCACCTCTAACACCAGCAGATACACTTAACTTGTACGAATTAAATGAAACAGGGTGAGTTTTACCTGAGACTTTGCCTAATTGTGTGATTTGCTCTGTTCTTTAGGCACCTGGCACCTGACAGATTCTAATTTCAATATTTTCAAATCATTAGTAAGATTGCACTAAGCTTTAATTTCAAATGTCTTTAATCACTTGGTAGAATCTGCCTCAACAAAATTGTTCTATTTTTAATACTCTTTTTACTGTTAGGAATGAGTGAGAAGTAGTTTCTTTGTTCAACATCTATCCAGAACTTCTTTCATGAGAAAGGTAAAAACTTGAAATTAAACAAGCATAAACAACAGAGGAAAACAACCTATCTGCATCCACAAAAACAGACCTATTGAAAATCTAGGATCAGATCATTTCTTTCCAAGTCAAATTCTCCTTCAATGTCCCCTTTATGGATTCTGAATTTACAAGTGCAGAAAGCATTTGACTCTGAGCTCTATCTGTACAGAACACACTTAGTGTGAATGATGTTCTTTTTAATCGCATGACAGTCCCTACAATGACTCCATTCCATTCATATCCAATTTCTAAATTACGCTACTGAAGAACTCAGCCTTAGTAGATAACCACACAAACAATGTAAATGCAGTGAAAGTGGGAAAATGCCCCTACACTCTCTCAGCTCTCTGCAGCCTACTTCCTCCAGGAGGGGAGATGTCCTGTTCATTCATCATTGACAATGTGTTGCCACCATTCCACAAAGTCAATACACACTCCTAACCTGAAGGAAAGAAAGGAAATTGAATTCCCTCCAGTCTATACACACATGTGTCTAGGACAAACATATTTGTTCAAACATGAACAGATAGAAGCAGGAATCCAAATTTAGTAATAAAAGCAATAGTCTAAGCCAAAAGTTTAAGATTAACTATTACATTTCTGCTGAGGCTGAGGTACAGGCAGGATCCCACAGGGAAGAGGGGAAGGGTGGCAAGAGGTAAAGGGGAGACCGATCAGTGGGAAACCTGTGAGCTCATCATCCCGGACACAGTGCACCTACCCAGAAAAGTCTGCTTTTACCTAAAAGCACAGCATAGCATTGTAGGACAGAGTCCACTCCATGTTTAATACTTGGCTGCAGGCAGCTTTCAAGCTCCTCAGTCCCTCTTCCCTCTGCTCCACACCTGGCCAACCTGGTACGAAAGCCTAGTGCTCCCTCCTTTGGTGCTAACAAGAGGTCCAACACGCAAGCCCCAGCCCATGTGAGGGAACCATCACTCCAGTCCCACCCCCAAATCACAATAAAAGCCAAGCCAATCTCCATTCCCTGTTCTCTCCGACCTGCTTGCAAGCCTGCCCTGCTTGCCCCAGAAATCCTCAGTATGTGAGTAATAAACTTTTGTGCATGTATGGCATCATCAGTTTAACGTCTGAACATTTTGGGTAAGTAGAAGATGCACCCTGTCTGTGGGGGACCAGAACAAGAGCCACCTATGCTAAGCATGGTCATTAATAACTGGGAGAGCAATCCATAGGGTGAACTAGGAGTAGAGTCATTTCTTCCACTCTTCACTTCAGCATTTTAATTTATCAGGGTAAAAATGGTAACAAGTATTTTTTAGCATTATCCATGTAAAAATAATTGTAACCCTTTTGTCAGAAATGACTAATGGAATAAGGACCCCAACTTGTCACTGGGGTTTCACAAGTCCCTCTAAAGCTCAAGCCTCTAACCAGACATTTAGAGAAGCTTTGCTGGGCAGCCCAGCATTTTGGTACCAACTCCCTACTGTAAACACACAGAGAATAATGCATAAGTTGAAAGGTTTAATTAAATAAAATTTAAGAGTAATAAGCATAATATCCTATCATCCCATATCACAGCCTATTACATAATGCTTTTCTACACCAATTATTAAATTATTTACAAAGATTAGATGGGTCTTAGGTATGGAGAGCATTTATGGCTACTGAAAGTTAAGAAAAATGGGCTTTTATAAAAATCTCAATCTGTTTCTATATTAATAAATGCAGAACAACAAACTATAAAGGAGTCAACAGGAGATACTTATGAGACATATAGTGCTGCCTCCTGGGCTTCCAACTGAGTGTTGTTGACAAAGAAGGGAGAATAAAAAGACAGAAAAAGTTTGGAGACCTGAGTCAGTATTGCTATTGCTGGTGGAGGCTACAGTTGCAGAAGTTACCTCCCTCTTAAAAAACTGAGGCAGTAGTGGTATTAAGTACACAAATTTGGACAGTAACAAACAGCCTGCAGTTATGAGCATCATACAACAGTGCTTCCTAAACCCAAGCACTGCATAATTAGAAGTTAGTCATGGCTGTGTTCCCCTTCCCTATATCCTAAATGGATATCTTAAGAAATCATGGTAACTCAAAGCATAAAGAAAGTTGGGCTTTGTATAACTTCTTTTCACTTGTCTTTTTGAATACATGTGTATGTTCATAACAAGCAGATGTTGTATATTTGTTAGGCAGAATTAAAACAATAAGTTTAAGGGGTCAATTCTGTCTCACTGAGAAAGGATTTTCTAATTAGAACTGCTCTACAAAGAAATGGGCTTTCTCAACAAAGGATTGAGCTTCCAATCCCTGGAAATACTCAAGAAGAAGCCATCTGTCATGTTGTAAACAGCATTTCTGAAGGGGGAGAAAGATTGGAAAACATGACTTGTAAGATCCCTTTCCACTTCCAAAATGTGATGACTGATTGATCATGTGGGCAGGAAAAACATACTGTGAACTTGAAAAAATGTTTGTCCTCTTAAAAATTTTTTAAAATCTCTTTCCCAAAATGATGTTTCTAAGGAATGTGACGTTGATGGTCCCCTAGAGAAGAGTAAAGACAAAGTACTCAACCTTGATTTCTCCTCTCTAAAACATAAATATCTGATTAAGAGCTGGGGGTGGAGGGATGGTGGGAAAATAACATAGTTAATAAACCTTATAGCACAGCCAGCACATCAATCTATCAACAGCTACATATTGAGTAGTTATTGTATTGCAGGCATTGCAGGAGATAAAGAATGTGTAAATACAAGGTCCCTGGTTTAATGTCCTTAAAATATGCTTGAACAAATGAGACATAAAAAGTAAACACATAAATAAATGAAGAGGTTGCAAACTAACTACCAGGAACTAGATCCAACCTGCAAGTCTCATTTGGTCAACACACTCCTTTTAAAATTTGTAAATTAGAATGCCATTAGGCAAGATATACACTTTTCTATTCACCATGTCACCACTCCTCATCATATTATCCTGGCCCAATATACACATGTATGGACAGCCAATACCTGATCTCTACAGGCAGTTGGATTTCTGACATCCTAATCTACAATATAAAGACTAATAGCAGCAATATCATTAGATGGCATGTGGTTATTGTTAAATAAACTTCACAAGCAAGAGACACTAGGTTTTAGAGAAGGAAAAGGCCCTGAGTCTTCTCCAAGACTTTGTGGAGAAGGGAAAATTTAATCTGAATTTTAAAGAACAGAAAGTACTTAAGCAGAAAGAAGAAGAGCTATCCCAGACATGGTAGTGACAGGAGTACAAGTCAGAGGTGGAAAAGTATGAATCAAATTTGGGAAGATGTGTTGAGAACAGTGGGGAATAGAAGAAAGATGTGAGAATTAAGATTTGATCAAATTGTAGGGGGGGTCTGAAAGCCTAATCATATTAATCAGAAATCTTGCCTGAAAGTGACAGAAATCCAAAGTAGGAATTTATCGGATCCTCCAATTGTTAAGTCAGATACAGCTGGATCCAAGCACTCAAATTATATTATGGGCTCTATCTCTCTTGTCTTCTCATTCTTACAATCCCTTCTGATTTCTTCTATGTGTTGTCATTTTGTTTTCTGTCTTGTTGCAGATGGGCTATCACCATCAAGCTGAGATCTTGGCCTGCATAAGACTCAACTTCTCCAACTTCACAACTCAGCAAAAAGAAAAAGACTTTCTCTTTTAATATTCATTTATGGGTTTAAGGGAAGGCTTTGAATCCAGAGAAATGGGGTCCTGGATCACATGCTAACTCAGAGGAAAGCATGTCTATTAACCATAATGATGTAAGCTCACTGTGCAACCATAATAAATGAAGGTAATGAGATGGCTTACTGGGTGCCTTCAGGCCATGGAAATCCACTGAAGGTTGTAAACCTGAAAATCATACAACCAACGTACTCTCTTAAGAAGTGTACATGATGAATTGGAAGGAGAGGCAAAGGAATATGGGGAGGACAGTTAGAAATCTCATCCAGTAGCCTAGTACTTGGGACATAAAGCTTAGACTGAAATGGAGAGGGGCAATGAAAAATAGACAGATACAAGAATTCTTTAGGAGTAAATATCAATAGAATAGGATAATTGATTGGATATGGGAGAGATGTTTTAACAATGACTCATTCGATAAATATTCATGAGTTTCAATTCTATTTTAGATACTGTTCCAGGTACTAGTGAATATAGCAAACAAGGTATCTGCATCATAGAACTCAGGTTCCTTTGAAAAATATGAAAGAGACACATAAACTGAGAAATAAGTAATATAACTTCAGTTCCTAATACATGTTCTGAAATAAAGTATGTAAATATTATAGAGTGGTGAGTGGCAGGTGCTATTTTGATAATAGTGTAGAGAATGGACCATAGACAAGAGTGAAGCACAGAGTCATTATCAGGTTACTATGGTAGTCCAGACAAGAGGAGATGATGGTGTCAGCTGTGATGTTGGCAATGGAGATGGTGTTAGATAGTCAAAGAATGTCAAGATTTTGTGTCTGAGAGAAACATGCCATTATCACGAACAGAGAAAAAGAAGTGGTTGAAGACATTTTTTCATACTGAAACCTGAACATGTCTAGTACTCAGGAGATGCCTAAACTGATGGATGATACTCCCTGTCCTAGAGCAAAGGCTCACAAGCACTTCCATCCAACTTTGTAGAGCGGGGAGACCTGTGAACTTGTACCTAAGAACTGCTTTTGACCAAAAGTTTTCACCAACAGTGGAAAATTGTTGACAACAGCTACTTCTGATATGGCAAAAGCCTTAAAGGATGCCCCAAAGTAAAAGAAAGGATGAGAAAGAAATATAAAACATAAATCAAAATGAATTTTTAAAAGAAAAATTATTTAACAGAGGAATTCTTGAAAACTTCATAAAAAATGAGTACCTTTGGCCTCTGGCTTTTACAAATTTGGCACAACAAAAAAAGGCATAATTCCATCTCTCTGCTTTACTTTCTTCTTTCCATTAAACTTTTGGTGATTTTTTTTCAGAACAAAGAATATTAAAGAAACTTCTATATATATTGCTGTTTAAAGAGTAAATATCTATAGATTTCTAAAGGGTATTTTGGCAGACTGTATAAAAATAAAATATATTTTCACTCTTTATTCATTTTGCTAGTTATAGAAATTAATCCTAAAGAAATCTAAATGTGTAAAAATATTTATATAAAGTCATTAATTACAGAATTTCTGTATATACATCAGCTAAAAATCTGAAATAATCTAAATGAACAATGATAGAGGTTAACATGAACATCATAGATAAGTTTTTCTGTATCCTTATTGTGTTGAATTAGCAATACACATGGGCAGGAGAGGAATCTGAAGAAATCCAGGCCCTTCTGGAGTTTCACTGGGTGAAGAAAACCCTTCATCTGGTACCTAGTCTATCACCCTCGAGTGGCAATAAGAATGAGATTCTGGCTTTGTTCAAACAAATCCCTGGATCATCTGTTATTTCACACCTTAAATTCCAGTTTTGAAAGGAAAATAACCAATAAAAAAAAGAAGCAAAAAGACATATTTTAAAAATCCTGTGGAACTATATAGGTTCATCATTCTGGAACTGAAGGCAATGGGTTAGCCCCTTGAATCTAAAGACTGAGCCTTTCTGGCAGTTGTAGTTACTTACATTTTGATCCTGGATTCATCGCATTTTGCAATGTTGCTTTTCTCATTGCTCTTTGGCTCAATGTGATACTATTGCTATTTTGTTCCTTGAAATGTCTAAAAATCTTTAGTCTCAGTCTTTATCAAGTATCAAAAAGGAGCACAAGGAGCCACAAAAAAGAACGGGTTGTCACTGGTTGCCTTAGTTTCATGGAGAGAGAAAGACAAGGAGAGAGAGAGAGCGAGCGATGCAAAAATGAGCAAGAACATTCTGCAAGCACATCAGTGGCTGTCTGTG
This sequence comes from Myotis davidii, assembly GCF_000327345.1. NCBI lineage: Eukaryota > Metazoa > Chordata > Mammalia > Chiroptera > Vespertilionidae > Myotis > Myotis davidii. Next base: position 1,204,278 of record NW_006285791.1, read on the forward strand.
ACAACAGCACCCCATCTCCTTTGGGTTACTTCTGACTTATTTTTCACAATTAATGGGAGAACTAAGGAAATAAATGGCAGAAAATTTAATTGCGGGTGCTAACCCTGAATGCAACTTGAGGCAGAGAATTTAATCTGATGGCTTCATGTTACTGATCCAAAAAAGAAAGAAAACACCATGTGTTTATGTTTGAATGATTTTCATTTTTAATTAGTGACTTCAAAGATTTTCAACAAACCTGAGTTTGGCCCCTCAAATATCATATAATTTTAATTAGTTTCCAGATTTTCCCAGTAGTTTAAAGAATAAATTGAAGGCTTATTTTCCTTTGAGTGACAAATAGCTTAGCACACTGACAAAACCCACATCATAACTTTTTAAAGCATAGGTGATTTATACGTCATATTCACATTTTGGTGACTCTGCTTTAAGGTTTATTTGAAAGGTAACCATGTGCCCTTGGTTATGATGACATTTGTACTATCCTTAGATGGCAAAATTCTCCAGAAAGATCACTTATAGTAAACGAAACACATCTGGTACAATCAAAGCTGTATTTTAATGTCCTCATTTGCAGTATTGTCTCATAACTTTGGCCTCTGCTTCAGAGGCTGAGAAAAAAGAAACAAACAATCCAGATCCTAGTTGTTGTTTTTTTCTGTTTCCTCCAACATTTAGTAGTTTGCCATGATTGTGAAACATGACTCTATGTTTCTTTATACATGATGATGTAGGCTGTTGCCTGGAGACCTTTTACAGCAGAGAGTTCCCCACTCAAGGAAGAATGAGGGGATATAATGCCATCATGGCAGTGGACTCTGGATCCTCTGGGTATTTGAAGGGACATTTCCATCCTAATGACAGAAATGCATCCAATTCATACATTAAAAGAAAGACTGATATAACCAAAGATCCAAGTTCAATGAGGAACATGATCACCACTTAAACCATGTAAACAATTCCCACCCACGTGATTGGGACATTGATGACTTCACTGGTTTAATAAGGAATTACCCAGAGGACACACTGTCCCCACAGAATCATGATGGGCAGAAAAATGAAAGCAACAGCCCAATATGTTAACAGTTAAGAGTTTGAAACTTCCACAGCATGGCTTGCGAGTATTGACTGACTGTGACCATTAGCCTTTTCCTGTTGTAATCTTCCTTTTTTCATTTTGTGTGAGATTAATTTGTGACTGAGATTTATTAGCCTAAAGGAGGCTGAGGTTGATGAGATTTTGCTGATATAGTGCATAGAACACACATCAAGTCAAAGAGAAAAAAAATGAAAAATTGAAATGATAAAGTTGCATTGCTAGCTTGTTGCTGAGGTAATTGAAGTAGCTTGTGTTGTGCTGTGCTGTGATGGCTAGAAATAAAATATGTACAAATTTATCTAGATCATTCTTCTGAAGAAAAAGACTACAAAATATATTCCCTCTCTTTATGTGTTGAGGAAATCTCCCAATTCTTTTTTGACAGTGATATTGAAGCAAGATGAAATGAAACCCATTCAGAATAGGCTCCAGAAGTAAAGGCAGCTCTAAGTTACCCATGGAAATAGACATAAGGGTTAGCATAGATAATTGAAATATGAGCATAATATAAAAACAGCATTTTTGTCTATTAGGTGAAAGCACAACTCCATAAAATGTCTGTCTCAGAACTGAAGTCACAAAATAGAGTCATTTTTTTTAACCTGCCCAACTTCCCCTCTGATGGAGATTCTGATTATCAGGGATATGCCTAAAAAAATACCCACACTAAAACACACAAAAAAGGAACTTAAAAAAAAGGGGGGGGGGATCGTAACATAAAGTACTAGGACAGCAGCACCACAAGAACAGGGATCGTTAGCCACTGATGTGTCCCAAGTGCTGGGATTGTGCTGGCACATGAGGGGTGCCCTGCAAGCCTTTAACTGAATTAACAAAGAACCCAATCAGTCCGTTCTACTGAGAACTGACTGGTTGGCGTGGGGAAGATCACAAATATGTCTTCATTTTCAGGAGTTATTTGACATACAAATATGTCACGTGGAAATCTGGAGCTCTATGATAGGCCACCAGAACATGACCTTGAGAGTGGACCACAACACAGGTCTAGTGGCAATGGGTTTTCTTTGAAGGGAGCATGACTGGACCGGAGACAGCTCTCCACATCCACCGTCTCCAGAGCTGTAGAGACTGAGCGGGAGACTGATCCTCTCCCTCTGAAGCCCATGACAATATTCCAGGCCTGCTCTCCACCACCTCGATTATTTACTCTTTAGTTCACCGAACATGTAACAATGACCAGGCACTACAGGTTTTCTCAGAGTTCCACAACTGAAAATCCAGATATTACTGTCTTCACCTTTTTCTAACCTAGTATTCTCACGCAAGTGAAATGAGGTTTAAATAAGCCAAATGCATAAAAAGAAAAGGCACAAAAGGAAAATTTGAGGGAGATTTATAAAAACTAATGTGCTGCATGTTGGTGGCTGGGGGCTACAGGAACAGAAGGCATTTGTGAGACTCCAGACTTGGGAGGAGGCATGGGGAAAGGCTTCCCTGTACCTGGGGGAACCATTTCCTTCCACATTACCTTGACCTCAAAGCAGGACTCTCTATCCCCCAGAGTGTGTTCACTTTCAATCCCCAGGGGAGTTTTTGGCCATAAACCTGAGAAGAATCTACCATTGTGTTAGTACCTATTTATTTTAGTTCTCCTCATGGTAGCTTGTGCTCCAAAGGGTGCCAGGAACATATCTCACATTTCCTGAATGAAGGCTCAGCCATCACCCAGGGACCCCATCACTGCTCTCCCTCTGATGACAGCAGGGACTACCTACGACTTTTTTCTGCATCAGTCTCTGCAAAGACATCAAAGTCTCAAACTGCCCAAACTGAAAAGCTTCTCACCAACAGGGAATGGCTAAGACTGCTGGTGCTGAAAATTTATTAGCTGGGTGACCTTGGGCAAGTCACTTACTTACTGGGAGGCTTACTCTGTTCATATGTCAAATGGAAATACAACAGAACTCACCTCGGAAGGCTGTTGTGGTAATTAATTGTGTATGAGATACTTAGCACAAAGTACTGATACCTGGTACAATTTAGATGCGTCTTGAAAACATTATGCTAAGTGAAAGACACCAACCACAAAGACTCCATACTCTATGATTCAATTCATAGGAAAGTCCAGAATAGAGGAATCTATAAGACAGAATGTAGCTTAGAGGTTGCTCAAGGCTGAAGGTGGGGATGGAAGAAGAAGAGGGGAATAGCTAAAGGAGATGAGGTTTCTTTTCAGGTGACAAGAATGTTCTAAAATTGACTCTGATGATGGATTCACATATCTGTGAACATACTAAAAACCACTGAATTGCAAATACGAGAATAACATCTCAATAAAGTTGTCCTCAAAAGGTATTTAGTGCCCTGACTAGTGTGGCTCAGTTGGTTGGGTATCATCCCCTGCACTGAAAAGTTGCCTGTTCGATTCCCAGTCAAGGCACATGCCCAGGTTGCAGGCTCTATCCCCAGTCAGGGGCATGCAAGAGGCAGCCAATTACTGTATGGCTCCCACGTCGATTTTTCTTTCTCTCTCTCCATTCCTATCTAAGACTCAATAAAAAAAAATTTTTTAAAGTATCTTTAGCACAGTGACTGTCACATACTTAATACTTGAAAATGTCAGTCATTATCATTTATTAATTCATTCAACAGATATTTATTAAGTTCCTATTATAAATTTGGCAATAATCTTATACTTGTTACTGTTACTTGTATACCATTTTTACATTTTAAACTTTGCATGTGTGTGAAATATGCATAAGTTTTAGTAATGCAGGAAAAGTCCATAATGTTATTGAGACTAAAATTCCTAACTTGAAAAGATAAAATTAATTTAGGTGTATAAAATGTTTTACATGTAAACTTTTATACCTTGGAAATAGTCACTAAAATCCTGAAACCTATTAGGCATCTAGAGAATATCAACGAAAAATGTCTTCATTTATTCACAACTAGAGTTAATTTATTTATAGTCAACTTAGGAAGTTTTCGAAACGAAAAATACATAATTTAGTGACAGCAGAGCAGTTCTAGGCTTCAGTGGATTTCAGCATTTCATATTTAAGAAACACGGAAATGAAATTCTGCTTTGGATGTTTTAAGCCAAATGACAAACAAACAAAATCTAAAAGCCATATTTGAATCTCAGAAGACATTAGACAATTATTCTAAGCAGCTCTACAAACCACATCAACCCTGCTATTTTTCCCTTGACTTTCATAAAATAATCCAATTCTACTTCCCCTTGCCCTTCTCTTCACCTTCAATCACACTCGTTTCCATCTTCCACCAAAAACTGCAGGTACAGGGAAAATAATAGACTTGTAACCAAACAATTATAAAAAGCAGAAGGAAAAACTAATACTGTAAAAAAATCTATACCCAAATAGGAAATCCTTTCACACAAAAAAAACAAACACATTTGGATCTGCTTCGACAAGTGCAGACATTTAAATGGTGCTGGGTTATGCCAAGCTGGCATGCTTGCCAGCTCAAAGCTAGTTGTTTTAACCATTTCTGAGGCCCCGAACACAAAAGAGTACAAAGAAGCACACTAAAAAGGCAAGGCAGCCAGCAGCCAGAATCCCCTGTAAATCCTAACTCCTTTGTTTTTTTGTTTCAGCTCAGAAGGGCTGCTCACCAGAGTGCTCCCTCAACTTTCTAGTGAATTCTCAGAAACCCACAGAGAGCACTGAAGCACCTGTGAAACTCAATTTCTCCTAGAGATTTGTTGAGACCTTGGCTGCTGGCACTGGAACCCAGTCAAAAAAGTCTGTGCTGATGAAGAATTTTTATTCTAAAATAATGCTCTCCTGATAGCCTTGCTTTCTTCATAAACACTCCATGGGTTTATTCATTCACACTGTTGGCTAAACCACCAAAAGCCGTTGAAAAAAAAGGGGGGGGGAGTGGGGGAGACTATCTGGAAATAAAGTCTCCTAGGATGTATTTTTTTCTAATAGACATTTTCAAGATTCCTTCACAAGCACAGATTCTGAAGCAATCAAAGGAAGCAAAAATTGAAAAGGCTAAAAAAATGTATAAATTTACTCAAGATTTATGGACAATTTTCCATGAAGAGCTCCTTCAAGACAAAGCTCCTTGAATACATGGCTAATTTATTTAGACTGCTACATTAATAACACAGTACATTTAAGACATACAAATATTTTAATTTTTTATAGAAGCATACTGTTGGTTTTATTTTTATATAAAGACCAGTCTGTATAGAGCAAAATAATAATAATCCCAAGTAAGTTTTTGCTTCTATTAAAATGTGAATTTCTTGATGAATTAAACTTCCTGTTACTAAAATAACTATGCTGTTGTAAACAGAACTACATTAACCTTAATTCAGGTATTTGTCAGGTATTCTTGACAAGGGCCTTCTATGGTTTTAGCCTTATGATAGCTGGCTAAATCGACTTTAAAGTTCTTGAGGAAAGTAACTGTTTCTCATTATTTATTTGTTTTTATCCCTCTTATCTCACACAGTGTCCGACACATAGTATGGGTTTAGAAATTGTGAAATAAGTGAATTACCACCTGAGTTACTAATATATACATGGCATCATTTTAGAGATCTGTGACCAGTTAAGGCAACTTCTCTCATAAAACATCAGCCTAAACCAGGGGTGGGCAAACTTTTTGACTCAAGGGTTCTTAAACTGGACCATATAAATTCAAAGTAAACATCATTACATAAAAGGGTACAGTCTTTTTTTTTTTTTAGTTTTATTCATTTCAGACGGGCCGGATCCGGCCCACGGGCCATAGTTTGCCCACGGCTGGCCTAAACCATTACCAATATTCATGGCCTGGTGCCCAAAGGATCGCTGAGGAGAGAACTTCATTCTGTTTCCTCTTTCAATGGGTTTCAAGAGTTGCTGGGAAAGAGGATGCCCATTCATGGTCATTTTATACCATTTCAGCATAATATTTCCTGTTCCGTTAGGGATTAGAATATAATGAGTATATCCCAGATGGTCTCTTAACTTCCCCCAAAATTATACTTGCCCACTATTTCCCGCTCTGCTCCCAGAAGCCTAGCCCCACTTGGAGGAACCTGGATCGGGTAGACAGATATGAGGACACACGCCCTTCCTCTTCGCCTGCAGTCAAAGCTGCTGGCAGTGAGCCCGGGATAGATGGAATGCACGCCCAGGACTCCTGACAGTTGCTGGGTTCATACTCTGTCTCGCTTTTGCTTTCACATGCTTCATTCTTTGCTTTCTGTTAAAGATGTGTATTGACTTTGTGGAACCACTGCAGTGAGCTGTAAATGATGCATTTAATGAAAAATCCTTGCCTGGCTCTCTGAGACAGAACGCAAACAATGTAGGGCAGGGATTGCTGGGCAGTGATGGGTGTTGGAACATCCCATTCATCTGCCTCACTGGCAAGACAGGTGTACCAGTTGGCAATATTTCAAGGGGACAGAGTAAAAAATATTAACTAATATTTTAATCATACTCATTACTTGTTGTTTCTCCTCTCCCTATCGCAGTGATCCTTTATTTTTAAAGGTTGGCCACTCTTTTATCTGAACGCCCCAAATCCTATATCCTGAAAAGATGCACAAGAGGATTTTGAACGGTTACTCTTTTGGAGGAATTATATGAAAATTTGATTTCTGTGGACCTCTGAAGTTATTGCTACCATCCTTGCATTTCAATGCTGAACCTCAGGTATTTGAAAGGACTATTTTTCTTCCAGTTTCTCTTTTTTCTGTTTCTCTCTTTAAAACAAACAAACAAAAAAACAAACAGGATGTGGCTTGTTCCAGGAAGAACAATACAGGTGACAAAGTCCAACTGAAACAGGCACCTGGTGGTTTGGATGAGACTGGACATGCTTCCCAGGACCCCACAGGCCCTGGCCTGTCATTCACACAAAGGTGAAGGAAAGCGCTGTCGCAGGAATTCACAAGTTCACATTCCCCACCATAACTGCACACAATGCTGTGGCATGCTGCGTGTGCACTTCCTGCTGCAGCCTGACTCAGCAGCCCACCAGCTGGTGTGGTAAGAGGTATCCCCAGTTCTGAACAGGCCTGAGACCAGCGACATGGTGCAGCCAACAACCGGCACAGGGTAAGCAGCCCAGGACTCTTCCAGTGAGCTAGTCAGCCTGTCCTACGTCTTGCTGGCCTGGAGCTCTGTAGGCTTGGAGAGAAGTGCTGGCTTAGTGACGTGCCTGCTCTCCCCCTGGAGCAGGCTGTCTAGTTGTCCCCTGCGCCCACCAGAAGTCACAAACATATCAGTCGACTGGTGTTCACATTACCGGAGGCCCGTCCTGGAGACAGTGTCTTATTGTGCTGCTCTAGTTTCAATTACTAGCTACTCCAATAAACAGCTGTCCAAACTGCAGCCCAGGGCTTTTCAATATATGTATTTCTAGTCACTATATTAATTAAATGACTTTCTAGTGTTTTGGGGTTTTTTTTGGCATAATCCAACCACAAGAGCACATTTCCAAAACTATTCTCTATATGGTACTTAAAGATTTGGCCAGTTCTCATGGGGAAAAGAAATTAGTCAACCAAGGACTGGGTCTCATCTGAAAAAACTGCTTGACAGGATTTTGTTGTTGTTTGTTATTTTGGCCTGACATAGATACAGTATGAGTTATAGAAATGGTCACTCATTTTTTTCTATTTATGTCTAACTTTGACAGGTTCCTGGAGTCTCCAGGATGGCATTCTGCATCTCCAGCCACTCAGAGCATACCTGAGCCTTCAGAGAAACCTAATTAAAATTGTGATTAGAAAATCTTACCTTCAATCCTCTCTAATCACAGGAATGTTCTCACGTAGAGATCCATACAGGATGACTAGAATCCTATTAATTCCAAGTATTAAAGGATTCCTTGTGTTTATAAGTTTTTTATTTAAATACCTCCCTTAATTTCTTATCACTGAATAAGTTATAAAAATAATTCATATACAATTTACAGATGTATATTTTCCCAAAACTATATTTCTAGAAATATGCCATACCAATTTCTTACAAATTCAATATGTTCATATTCCATTTTATTTAACTCATCACTTTTTTTATCTTTATTTTTCTATTTTGTCCATCCTACTAGTACTTTTGGAGTACTATAAATCACTCAGTCTTCCACACTTAACTATACCAGGCTAAAGAGACCTTATCACCTCAAATCTTGCTTTTGTGCTTTCTCTTGAAACACACACACACACACACACACACACACACCCCTTCTTTGGTTACTTCTACTTGCCTCTTCTTTCCCTGATAATTTTGTCTGCTTGACTCCAAAAAGTATTTTGCTGCCCAATATTTGGGGAGATGAAATGTGTTATCACTTCCTCCAATGCTTTTCCTGGACCAATGGATTCATCTCAGGGATATTACATTGGCTTTCTGCAGGAACCTGCTGTATAAAACATCACACATGACTTTGACACTTTGCCCTAGCTTTTCTATTTCGTGAAGCTTTTTAAGGATGATATGAATCTTCTCACTCTAAATCCCTCAATTTCTGTTTTATAAGTATGAACCTTCTTTGGCACTTTTTTTTGTGAAACTTTGCTGGTTTTACCTGTAAGAAATTCAGCCTTTATCCCCCCCATTCCATCATCTCCCTCTAGTCTAGTCACCTGTCTCTTCCTGCTTTCCAGAACATTTGTTCTCCTACAGACATTCCTTTCCATCAGGCAGGTAAAACAAAAAGCTTGCTCCCTAGTTATCACATCCCACTCTCCTCACAGAGAATCATACAAAATCCAGTCCCAACTCACCATTACTTATAGCCTATAGCAAAATGTGTCAATTGAATTTGACCAGATTTTCCATAGGACTCAACATAAAATTATCAACAAACAAAATGTAATCTGTGTTCCCTAATAATGGCTTCTAGATGTCCAATATGTACTTTTCATAGATTTTTATATCCATTTCTATTTCATTTTGCTTCTTTTGTCACTCTAAACCACTTGCCCAAACTTGTATTGTCCTTGTCCCCATTGAATGCATTTTCAATATTTTCCATTTTCTTACATTTTAGGATTTTTCCCTTTGTTTGGAGATGACACAGTCAATTTTCCCAGCATAATTCTTACATTTCAAATACTGACTTTTTTTCTCATTACCAGGGGGACACTGTCTGCATATGTCAATGTGGGATTTAGGCTACCTGGTATTTCTTTTCACCTTTATAACCTACCAGACTTAAGGGAGGCAACTACGTCTCCCTGGTTTTTTCCCCTCTAAACAAATTTCTAAAATCCACAATATGACAAGGGCTATGACATGCCTCTTATTCCTGCAATGATTTCCTCTCCACCACTGAGAGTAAAAATGGATGCCTTTCACTTTTGTGTAGACTCTTCATACATAACAGTAACTTGGCTGGTATGCACAGCTTCCAATGATCTTAAGAAAAAACTCTATTGGACCCAAAGGTTGTTCTCAGTCTAAATCAGCGGTTCTCAACCTGTGGGTCGCGACCATCAGAAAACACATATAGCATATCAGATATTTACATTACAATTCATAACAGTAGCAAAATTACAGTTATGAAGTAGCAACGAAAATAATTTTATGGTTGGGGGTCACCACAACATGAGGAACTGTATTAAAGGGTCGCGGCATTAGGAAGCTTGAGAACCACTGCTTAGAGCCTCCAGAAGGAAGATAGCACTGCCAATACCAACATCAGATCTGTCTTCTGCCACATACGGATCTGTAAAAGTGCTTAGAAACCTGTTTAACACTCTTCGGTATCGCCAAGTCTTCCAGTAGGCAGAATTCTCCTACTAATTCTGTAATTGGCTTTCAAAATGTCAATGAAATCAAGTTTTAGTACCTGCCTTCTCCTCTTTTCTCTATTGGTCATCTCCCTACTCTCCCATGTGCCATAATGAACTTCGCACATTTGTTCACCCAGGCTTAACAAAAATGTAGAAAGAATCCATTCTAAGTTAGAATTGTTTCCCATCGCTAAGAACTTGATCATACTGCTAACTTTGAGCTGCAAGTAAATAATATTTCAAAAGATACTATCAATGATGCTCTTTGAAAGGCAGGAAACTAACTGGCTTCTTTAACACACACACACACACACACACACACATTTTATTCATGCTCTAATTCCTTTATTATTTTCCTATACAGATAAATTTCTTCTTTGAAAGCCTTGAGTCTCATCTCCTGTCCTGTAAGCACTCTCTCTCTTACTCTCCCCCACCAAAGTATCAATAAGCATGGTCGTTACTAGTATTTAAAGAATCCATAGTATGTACTTCACTGGTGTTCTAGGAAATTCCAGTGCAATCAACAAATGGAAAGGGCTTTATTGTCAGTAAGCCTGTGAAACTTAGTTGCCTCATTTTCTAGCTTAGGTGGTATTTAGCCAGCATGTGATCTCTTTACCTGGAAAAGGGATGGGATAAGAATAGCAATATCATATAGGATTGTACATGGCAGTCCAAGAATGTCTTGGAATTTCATAGATTTTACATATAAGAGACAATGCTCTATTTATTTTATATATCTGTAATTTTAATACAGAAATAATCAACATTGTTTAAAATATAATTTTTGAATACATTCTCATCATTGATACTTGTGCCTCAACTAAGACTATTACTAAAAGGACCTTTCTTGCCCAACTGCAGTGGTTCAGTGGTTGAGCGTTGACCTAAGGATGTCATGGTTTGATTCCCAGACAGGGCGCATGCCCAGGTTGCGGGCTCAATCCACAGGCATGAAGGAGGCAGCAAAT
>NW_006285791.1:1218706-1234475 GCF_000327345.1 Myotis davidii
TAAAAATGTCAATGAAATCAAGTTTTAGTACCTGCCTTCTCCTCTTTTCTCTATTGGTCATCTCCCTACTCTCCCATGTGCCATAATGAACTTCGCACATTTGTTCACCCAGGCTTAACAAAAATGTAGAAAGAATCCATTCTAAGTTAGAATTGTTTCCCATCGCTAAGAACTTGATCATACTGCTAACTTTGAGCTGCAAGTAAATAATATTTCAAAAGATACTATCAATGATGCTCTTTGAAAGGCAGGAAACTAACTGGCTTCTTTAACACACACACACACACACACACACACACTCACACACTCACACACTCACTCACACCTTTACACACTCAGACCCTTTTAGGTTATTATCTCTTAATGATTATACTTGTCTGCCAGGACTATCCGGGCTTGACTTCAGGAAGTGAGCTGGGCTTAACCAGTGAAAACAGTGAGATGACCAGGAGAATCATAAAAAGCCTGAGTCAGGATGAAAAGGCCCAGCTGACTCTTGCCTCATGGAACATCAGAGGTTGAAGGTTACTTTGCCATTAACTGGTTTACTTCTTTGGTCTTTCTCCTGTCTTTCTTCACATCCTTTAATCTCAGAGTGTAGCTCTTCCTGCTCTGGAAACAGTTCTTAAAAGCACTTAATTATTCACATTATTTCTTTAAGCACCATTCAATCTAATTTGGTTTCCTCCCCTATCAAGCACTCCTTTTCTTCTTGAAATCAGATGGATTTGCCATTGCTTGACTTCTTTTCCTTCTCCATCAACTTATCATATATATATATATATATATATATATATGCATCATTGATACTTGTGCCTCAACTAAGACTATTATTAAAAGGACCTTTCTTGCCCAACTGCAGTGGTTCAGTGGTTGAGCGTTGACCTAAGGATGTCATGGTTTGATTCCCAGACAGGGCGCATGCCCAGGTTGCGGGCTCAATCCCCAATCATGAAGGAGGCAGCCAATCAATGATCCTCATCATTAATGTTTCTACCTCTCTCTCCCTCTTCCTTCCACTCTGACATAAATAAAGATATATTTTTTAAAAAATAAAAATAAAATAAAAGGAGCTTTCCTTCCTTCTTTACACTGAATTCAAGCTCTTGCAGATTGTTTATAACTTCTGCTTTGAGATTAGGTAGTGCTGTTGTATTAATGTTGCAGGTTTCTGTCAAAAAATTCCAAAGTAGGTCTCCATTTTCATTGCCATTAATAAAACAATCAGATGTGTCCATGGTGGACAGAAGGTCATAACACTCATACTTAATCACCAACTTGTCCACTATCTGAGTGAGATCAGTCGATGTGACATACTGTCAGAGGTCATCCCAGGGTAAGTGGAATCTGTACTTTTTCCATAGCTTGTCCTAGGCACTGGTTCCGGACACAAGAATAATAAGAAATTTTGCATTGGTAGCTAAGAGACTACGGAAAAATTTCAGAGTAGCTGGGATGCCTTTTACATAATACAGCATCTGAATCATATAAATAAAGTCTCACTTCTGAAGTTCTTTTTTCTCCATTATTCTATTTTGAGATTCAGATGATGTCTCCTCATGCCAAGCAAACTTTATGTTCTCGAGGTTTGATGACTTAGCTACAAACTCTTTGTACTTGTAATTTGCTCAACACCTGGTTCAACAACTTCATTTTTGATATGAATTCCTTGGTCTTAAGGCTGCACCTTATAGAAAATTTGAAGATCAATTTCACCTACACCTCTGCCAATGCTTAGAATCTTAATTTCTGATTTTTTGGCTCCAACCCTTGCTATTGTGCCTGGCAGTTTGTTGTCCAAGAATTCCTTCATGCACTGGTGTTTCACGGAATTATTGAGAACCTTCTGAAAAGATTTGACATAACTGTTATGATTAGAAAACAAGTCCTCATAGAAGATGCCATACTTGGTTTTCTGAGGAAGCTAGGGAGAGATAGGTTTCTCTCTCTTGCTTTAGTAAGACTTGTTGCACCTTTCCATGTTATTTTAAAATTGAATTTTTGGCTTATATCTTTTTATTTCAACATATTCTAAAGTGAATTTATTTCTCCATCATAGATCTTAACTAAATTTTCCAGATTCTACAAATTAATTTGGCTATTAACTAAAAATTAAAAGGAAAAAGCAGTATTCATTCAGATGCTAGGAAATGTTTTTTGTTTTTTTAATTTATTTACTATCTCTGTCTAATAGGTACTGTACCAGGCAATTGGGATATACCAATGATGAAAAGACCCACTGTCCACACTCACAGTTTCAGCATTTACTGTGGAGTTAAGTGTATAGAGAAACAACTGCAGCCAATGAGGTATGTGAGAGGCCTCCATTGGTAGGAAGTGATCAGAGGTCCCAATAGAAGAGGAAGCAAAGTGTTGAAGGAGGAGAAGTGTGCCAATCAGCAAGCCAGGTAGCAAGTGGGAAAGTGGACAGGAGAGGGTGTTCCAATCAGGAAAAAAAATCATGTTCAAAGTCAGAGAAGAGTAGAAAAATTATGTATTTAGAAAAGTACATGTGTTAATTGCCTTTAAAAAGATAAAGCCAATTATGTAGCCAGTCTATTAATAACAACAGCCTACATTTGTGGAAAATTCAGCAGTTTTTGTCACCTCATTTCATTCTAAGAATTTTGTGACAAGGGCATTATTTCCATTTTATGGATAAAGAAACTGAGGCTCAAAGATTATTTTTTAAGTTTATCCCATCAATTAATAAATGGTGGAGTCAGGACTGAACCGAACTGATTCTGATTACAGAACTCATACTTCCCCTGCTATAGCAGGATCTCTTCCAGATCTCATTCCATATGTGTTAGAAAGCAAGGACACAGTTTCATATGGAAGAGGAACTCAATCAGATTTGCCTTTTGGAGAAAACTGGTTTGAGGAGAGATGAACGGTAGGTAGGAACTCCTTTAATGTTTTAATAACCTAACAAAGAGATGGTGAGGATCTTAATTTGACAGGTAGTTGTAAGGATAGAAGAGAGGGTATAGCTTCAAGAAACGATTAGGAATTATAATGAACAGGCCATAGTGACTGGTCAGGCACTGAGAGTGACTGAGAAGAAAACCTTTCAGGAGTCTTTTGGAATTCTGACTTGCACAACATGGTGGACAACTCAAATAGAGAAAAGTGGGAGTGGGGCTAGGAGATGTGGATGATGAATTTGGTTTATTTAGCCAGATGGGCTATGGAACAGACTAAAGTGTCCAAGAGGCAGTGAATCAGGTGGGGGCTCAAAACTGAGGTTAGAGCCAGAGATATATAACTTAGGAGTCAGTATATGTTTGAAGCCATGGGCATGTAGGATATTGACCAGGGAGAATACAAAATGTAAAGAAAAGAACGACATAGAAGGACAGAGAAAAGGGGGATGTTAATAAAAGAGCCTAAAAGGCCACCACCAATGTAGGCAGAAAAAGAGGAACGTGTAGTTTAAGAAACAGAAAGAGGAGTAATTACTAAGAAAGAAGGCATGAGCATGGTGGTAGCCAAGATGTTCCCCAATGACCCCATGTGCTGATATTCACACCCTGTGTAATTCTGTCCCTGGAGTGTGGACTCAATTTGGCAGCTTACTTCTAATGAGTAGAATATAGAAGTGAGGGAGGTTGGGTTATAAAAAGGTTGCCACTTCCACCTGCGGCACTCTCTCTTGGCGTCTCTTGAAATACTCGCTCTGGTAGAAGCCAGCTGCCATGTCATGCGGCAGTCTTGGAGAAAGAGAATCCAGGCAGCTGTGGAAGAAGCTGCTGTGGTAACATAGGGAGACCTGCCAGCAGCCAGTGGAGTGAGCTTGGAAATAAACACCTCTCCAACCCCCCAGTGGAGCCTTGGGATGACAGCAGCGCTCCCAACAGTTTAACTGTCACCTCAGCAAAACCTCCCGGCTGAGCCATTTCTGGCTTCCTGATACACAAAAGCTGAAATAATACATATTTTCTGGTTTAGGCCACTAAATGTGGAATAATTTGTTGTGTAGCTATTGATAACTAATAAAATCTCCTGCAAATGCAGCCAAGAATAAGATAGCTAGGACCAAAAGGAACCCTGCTCACTTCTCACACTTTATATTTTATGTTATACATTCATCTGTCAATTTTGAGAACCCATTCATCATTTTGGTAATATATTCTGGCCTGTAAATAGCGCACAGTGGTGTGCTCAGAAGCAGGGCAATGTGGTGGGAAAGAGCACAGGCTCTGAAACCAGATACTTGGGTCCAAATGCCTGCTTACCTCTTACTCCCTGTGCAGCTTTGGTGCCCTTCTTAGGAAGGATGCTAACAGGAGCCCCTGTAGGGTGGCTGGGAAGAATTCATGCATCAGTCCAAGTGCCTCTCTTTCGACAGTTCCTAGAGCACTGCAGACACTCAGTCCATATCAACTACCATTATTAGGGGTTGAAGGATGTATGTGCAGAGAGAAAAAGAAAAAAAAGAGAGAGATACTTTCTTCAATCTATTTGACCATATTGACTAACCCTTCACCACCATTGGTCACTCTTTATTTTCAATTCTATCACTTTTTCCCCTGAGATACAGTTCCTAATTTAATACATGTACAAATCTAACCTTTTTCCTCCTTAATTGAAGTTCATTATCATGTGAATTCCAGCCCAGATTTCACATCACGTGCCTTTAGAACAATTACTCGCCTAACCCTAACCCCCAACCTAACCAGCCCATCCCGAATCATAAATGTAGCCCTACTGACAAGTGGTATAAAACCGCAATCTAATTTCTTGCTGTTCAAGAATGCCCGTATTGAACCCTGCCCTTCTTCCACAACTTTGCCTGGCATTCCCTGTTGAAGCTGCCTCCAGGACCTGGCCTCACTCACTCCCTACCTTCCACAATTACTTGCCTTACAGACTTTTCTTAGATCCCAAGTCTTCTTCCCTCTTCTCCTATAGCTCTTGTCCTTTATTCCAGCTGGCGGGCCCTCCTCCCCTTCCTCCCACTGTGGACCTGTCCTTTCTGGGACAATCAATTCTCATCTCTTTTGTTCAGCGGGAGCTGCTCATGCACAGCTATTGACAGCTCTTCTGTCTTATCTCTAAGGTGTTTGCTGCCTCTCACTACTTTCTTCTCTCCCCATCAACCCTATATTTTCCCTTCTCATATTTTCTGTGGCCCCTCATCTTATCTCACTTTCTGCCTCTAGATGGCACCCATGCAGTGGTAAGGGCAGATGGCACCAGCTCTGTCCTCTACTGCTCCCTCCAGACACTGCACAGTATGCCCTTCTCCCTCACAAAGACACCACGCTATCTACATAAAGACATCATTGCTGTGCCCTTGCTCTCCACACCTGAAAGACTCCACTAACAGCCTATTTACTGGAATAATTTCTTAAACTGCACCTAAAAGCCGTTTGTCTTTGGGCTCTGCTAGAATTAGTTACCCTCACTAAGCCTCGCTGTCCTTATCTGTGAGGCAATAATAGTAGCCACCTTAAATTGTGGTGATGCAATTTAAATGATATAATGTATGCGAATGCTAGGTACAGTACCTGCCCCATAGTAAACAAGCAATAAATGCTAGTTATTATGGTTTTTGTCATCATCAACATCATCAGCTCTATCATATATAAACTGCAGTCCTTTGTTCCGTAGGGGAAAAATTCCTGAAATGTGGTTTTACTCCGTCTCCATCCCCAAATATGTCTTTTTCTTTTCCAAAATACCACCATCCTAAAAGAAGCCCCAATTGTTCAATCCCACTGTTTTATTTTGGGAAGCAATGGTGAGAATGTTAGTCTTAAACACGCTAAGTAAAATCTCAACAAATTTCTTCTAGAACTCCTGTACCTTTTATTCCTATAAATCACCAAAATAAATCAATTTTCTCTATTGATCTAAAGCTCACATCAAACTTTCTACTAGAAGACTCTGTTTTAGTAAAAAATATTTCTCTTGGGTAAATCCTAATGAACTGATAGTCAGGGTGCCAAGTGTATAATCTCCTGTTGGACAACTGTGCCTGTCTCTTATAAAAAGAAGCCTAGTGCCCATCAACAGATGAATGGATTAGAAAACTGTGATACATCTACACGATGGAATACTATGCTGCTGCAAAAAAGAAAGAATTCTTACCATTTGCCACAACATGGATGAAACTGGAGAGCATTATGCTAAGTGAAATAAGCCAGTCAATGAAAGGAAAATACCACATGATGTCACTCATTTATAGATAATCAAGACAATTATAAACTGATGAACAAAAATAGATATACAGGCAGAGCAGCATCGAACAGACTGTCAAACTACAGCGGGAAGGCCGAAGAGGGTTGCAGGGGAAGGTAAGAGATCAACTGAAGGACTTGTATGCATGCATATAAGCATAACCAATGGACACAAGACACTGGGGGGTAGGGGAGGCCAGGGGAATGTCAAGGGGAAAAAAAAGGAGACATATGTAGAATTCTTTGTAATACTTTAAGCAATAAAACAAAATTAAAAAAAAAAGAATCCTCGTAACAATTGTGCTTTTGATAGCATATTTATGGTGCTCTGTCCTCTTTCACAAACTCTCTAGATGTCCTTTACCTTTCTACTAGTACATATTCTATTCCTTCCTACCTGTAAACTATATGAACGGCAAGAGAAACAAAGCAGCCGTTAGAATTGCAATCATTCCCTTCCTCAAACCTCTTCCAAGGTCCCAATCCAATGGACTCTAACCAGGCAAAAAAGTCATATGCAATGTCCTCTGTTCCACAACCGAGTGTTCATGGAGATTATTAACCCCAAGAGGTTTGAAGAATCTGACCCATCCTTAGCTCTGACTGCCTTTGCCTACTTCTTAGGCCACTGTTGTAACAGAAGTAACATATGCAACCTCTTGCTGGTCCATCTCTCACAGCTAAATCTGTTTTGAGCTCCTGGCCACCCTGGGAGATGGTCCGATCAGATGACAGATTAAGATGAGAAAACAAAAGCAAATGAAATGAAGAACTTGCCTAAATTACTTTAGATGATTAGAAACACAGATAAATTCACAACCCCCCCACTTTTTCTAGAACAAAAACGAGGCCCTTTCCACATATTCTCAACGGGATGACTCAGTGCCCACCACCCTCCCTGGAAAACATTTCTTCTGTCCCTGTATCTCACACTGACAAAGCTTGTCACCCCTTGCACGGGCGAAAATCAGACTTATTAGTTCTATAAATTTAATTAGGTTCATGAAACCACATGAATAAGGGAAATACCCTATATACACATGGAGAAGAAAACTGGTGTGACTTTGGGCAAATTCCTTTGACTCTATACCTCAGTTTTCTCAATAATAAAATGAGAGGGCTGGATTTAACCATCTTTAAGATCCCTTCTATTCAAAAATTCTGTGATTTGTTATTTTAACAATGCTACAAATGATATTGATAAAAATATTTCCTTCTCCTTTATTGATAAAGATTATATTAAAAAGCATAGAAACACAGGGGTATTCATAACCCTTATATTAATAATAGTGGCTAATCTTTAATATAGGCTTACTATGTGTCAGATGGTGGTAAACAGTTGTCATGTATTATCTAATTTAATCCTCATAAGAACCCTACTATTTGTACCCACTTTACAAATCAGAAAATGCAGGTACAACAAGATTAAATAACTTGCTCAACGTCACTGCCAAGTAGCTGAGCCAAGACTCATACTCAGTGAGACTCCAAGAGCAGCCTGCTTAGTCACTAGTCTCTAGTGCCTGCATTTTCTTATGCGTTCCAATGAGAGAAAAAATATGTAATTAGTGGCAATTAATTTTCCAGTGTTATACAGCATGAATCTTATCATTTAAATCACTTACAAGTCTGCTTTTAATAGGTTATCAATAAGCATATTTAGAACTGTTTTTTTTGCAATTATTTGTTGCCATAATATTTCAGAATAATGCCAAGAATAACAAATAGTTTTTACTTACAAAGGGACTTGCAAATTGAGTTTCTTTCATCTGCAAAATCTCTCCACATGCAATTAGTCATCCTATTTTATACTTTATTTTTAGACTGCTCTATGTTCTCTTCACATTTGGTGTAGCTGAATATCAAACATCACAGAAATTCTATCTGCATGTGAGAACTTACTAGAGGCTCGTGTTTAAAAAATTAATTTATAGCCCATGCTAATTTTAGGAATTAGTGTATTTTTAAATAACACGTACCTTGCCCACCTTATAAAAACTCTGTTAGGAATAAGGAGTGGTCATTATGCATATGTGTCATACTGAGCCTACATGGGAGTTTAACAGTGAATATGCTTCAAACATCTTTCCTGCCATTTACTGTATTCTTTGATAAAGCATCAAAGTGAAATAACAAGCCAAAGCTGTATGTTGCTAAAACACAGAAATTCCTACTCAGTTACTGACAACTTATGTTTTTATATAAAGCTACATTTAATATTATTACTATCTTATTTGAATTATTAAATTATCTCACATGACACCTGTGATACAAATAACAATGAAAGAAATGATTTAAACATATTCTTCCAAAAGATATTCCACCTGAAAGAGAACTATAAAAATGAAAATTGAAAAATGATTGTTTTGTTTCAGTAAAGCACAAACTGGGTGACTCAAACAAGGTTATAAACACACATTGTGAATTTTGTGTATCCATACTGTGTTTCACAACTCTTGAGATGCTAGTGTCCAATTTAAGAGTACTGTCTGAGGGGTCACATAGGGAGCTTAATTTAAAATCATCAGCCTCCTCACTGCACCCAGTATGACATAATCAAAGAACAAACACTCCACCTTCACACCACTAAAGCTGTTGTGTATACTATATTCAGACCAAGATTGGGAATTTTATAACAAAATGTACTTCTATAATTGAATCTAGGACATCACACAACCATAACTAGTTTAGTTTGGGGCCTTCTGTACCCTAATCCTATATAATAAAAGGCTAATATTCAAATAGACCGAATGGTAGAATAACTGAACAACCGAACAACCAGTTGCTATAACGTGCACTGACCACCATGAGACACGTGTGGAACATGGCGGGCATCAGCCACGGCTGGATGGTGCAGCAGGTGAGTGGGGGCACCAGACCAAGGTGGGGTGCCAGTTGCTGTCAACAGAGCGAGCCTCTGGTGGTTATTGAAAATTCTTTGCTCCCACACGCTGTGGTCCTGTCTAGCACTTGCATCCGCTGCTGGTGCCCGGCGCTGGCCCCAATCACTCAGTGCTGTCAGTGGCTGCTGGCCCCTCAGGGCTTTTCCACCACCCCTCCCCCCCGCTCCTGAGGGGCAACTGGAGCCGGCAGCTGCCTCTCGCACCCGCTACTGGCAATAGCCCCACTCACACCCACTGCCAGCACTGACCCTGCTTGCACCTGTAGCCAGCGCCACAGCTGCCGCTCACACCTGCTGCCGAAGCCTGGTGCCAGTCCCGACTGCTCAGCGCCGTCAGCAGGTGCAAGCAGCAGCTGCCAGCCTGATTGCCCATGAAGGCTTCTCCACCTCCTCCTGCTCATGAGGGATGATGATCAGGCAGCAGCCGCTGCTCACACCCGTTGACAGCACCAGCCCCGCTCACACCCACTGCTGGTGCCAGCCCCAATCACTCCATGCCCATCACTGGGTGCAAGTGAGGCCAACACCATCAGCAGGTGCAAGCAGGCCCAGCGCTGTCAGCACGTGGGAGCAGCAGAGGCGGGAGCGGGGCTGCCAGCAGATGGACTGGGCCTGTGGAGGAGGGGTCAGGCAGGGGTGCGGAGGATGGGCTGAGACCTGCCCCTGTGCCCACCGCAGCATTGCGGCCCACAGTTCCTTTCAAGGTGCACGAATTCATGCACTGAGCCTCTAGTATATAATAATACATGCAAAATAGTAAGCATGCTGGTTGTCCTTCTGTATTCATTCTCTATTGCTGTATTCATTCTCTATAAAGCTGCCCCAAATTTAGTGACTTAAAATTATCTTATAATTCTGGAGGTCAGAGGTCTGACATGAGCCTCACAGGATAAAGTCAAGGTGTCAGGAGGGCTGTGTTCCCCTCTGGAGGCTTTCAGGGAGAATGTCTCTTTGCCGTTTCCCACTTCTAAAGGCTACTCTCATTCCTTGGCTTGTGGCCGCCTCTGCCATCTTCAAAGCCAGCAATGGCAATAGAACTCGCACATCTCATCACTCCAACTCTGCCTCTTCTGTCTCCCTTTTCCTCTTTTAAGGAGCCTTGTGACTATATTAGGTATACCCCAATAATCCAAGGCAATCTCCCAATTAGAATGTCAGCTTATCAGTATGCTGAATTCCCCTTTGCTTATAACCTCATATAGACACAGGTTCTGGAGATTGAGGTGGACATCTTTGAGGAAACATCATTCTGCCTCCACACCTTCTAAATGACTAAAAGGAAACCTTCATGAAATGTCCTGAAGTTTACATGAGAAATTTTTTTCAGACCTCAGAGAGAAAATATATTCTAGCCTTCAGATTTTCCAGCTGTGCCCACTATCATATTCAACAAATATTTTCATCTTCCCAGACATTTCTATAATCAGAACTTTGACTCCAGACATGATCCTTTTCCCCCAAAGTCAATTAGTCTGGGACAGAGGAGAATTTTTGGACTTTGCCTAACAAAATCCAACACTAGCCAGGATCAATATTTTGCAATTCCCCATTTTCTCTGTTGTCCCACATCAACTGTTTTTTTATTCCACACAGCAAACAATTACCTAGTGCCAATAAAATGTCTTGCACTGTGCTAGGTGTGTGTGTACATGCAAGTGTGTATGTATATGTGCATGTGTACATATTTGTGTGCTTGTGTGTGTGTGCATGTGTAGGTATGGTATGTGCTTGTGTGTACCTTCATGTGTGCATTCGTTCATGTGTATTTGTGTATGTGTGTTGGGAGAAAGAGAGACACAGAGAGACAGACAGATAGACAGAGAAAGATAGAGAGATGTTGAGACAGGAGCATGCAAGACAAGTAGCAAAAAACATTAATTCAATGTAATACTGACACACATACTGATACATTTCTGTCTCTATTCTCTTTCAGGTCCTGCTGCCTCACTGCTGGGTCAGGCCGTTATCACATCTTGTTTCAGGTCCTGCAGGTCTCCCAGCTGGTCCCCACCCCGTCAGTCTCCCACCTCTGAAACATTCCACACTCCAACACAGCTGCAATGTGTCACTCCCAGGCTCTAAAGCAACCCCTTCTTCATTGCCTACAGAATACCATCTACATTCCACCACTAGTATCCAAGACCCTCTGGGCTTAGCTCCCTTCCTAGTTTTATCCCCATTTAATGCCAAGTGCACATGGGCCGATGGCAATCACAGGAGTCGCTCAAAATCATGATGTGCATTACCAGCTTTCTACCTTTGACCATGGATGGTAGCCCCACCCTTTCCTGTGTATCCAAATATTACCCATTCTTCAGAACCAACACCTAATATCACTTCTTACACGGAGTAGTCTCATGTCCCTTGTCCACAGAAAACAATCTCTCTCCTCAGGGCTCCCACAACACTCCAGTTTTCATCCTTTAGTAGAAACTGTCCATTTTTGCCTTAGATCCTTTATTTTGCTCAATATGAAGGCTTGTCTCCCAGATTATAAACTTCTTGAGAGCAGTCACTAGTTTTCTTTGAAACCTCTACAGTAACCAGCATAGCATCTTGCCCATAGCAAGGACACTGTGTTTAAGTTTGTCAGATTCCACTGACTGAATCAGTAGTGTCAACTTCCTGAATGTTATCTCAAGCACCGAATGCTTCTGCGGCTACTTCTCCTGGGAGAGGATGGTGGCATCTGTCTGTACTATATTCACAAACCCAGTAAAACAGACAGGCATCAACAGTGAGGGAACCAATTTCTTCTGAAAATGTATGAAAGTCACTGATTAACCCACAGTCAGGGGATATAATGAATGCATATGTTACACCAAAACAAAAGTAAAGTAACAGAACTGAAATGGCTTTAGTAAAATCAGTGTAGAGGCCTCCTCTGACTTGTATATCAATGCTACAGAAAATAAAGAACCTACTGATAACAGGAATTCCCAATTTTGTGAATGTGTGTGTGTGTATATTTTTAACCAAAACAACTGTTCCATGATGAATATTCATGGTAAAGACATGTTATGAAGCTACAAAATATTTTTAGTGTGTCTTTGTCATCAGTTCTGCTAAATAATGATCATTACAAATCCAAAAATATCTTGAATGGATAATACTAAATAATCTAGATCACGAAATTGCATTACAAGGGTATTAGCTGACTCAGGAGACTAATTATAAGGAGGTATTGAGCTGCTTATTGCTCCTCTCAATTGTAAAACCATAAACCACACCGTATGGGCAGTGGCTGCCAATCATGGTCAGTGTGAGGTAACAAAAATAGCTTTGAACAAGGGTCAGGAGCCCCAGGTTGGCCGTTCACTCTGTGACCTCGGGAGCTCTTAGTAAAGATCATTCCATAGGAGAAAAGCAGATCCCTTTCTTAGAGAAACACAGCTATACTAGCAACTGCCGCTGCTCATTCACAAAAAACAATCTTAAACTGCAGAAAGATGAAACAATCTTAAACTGCATGTGCATGCGTGTACACGCGCGCACGCACAAGCACTCATTCACCTTTCTCAGACTAATACCTTCTTGCTTAATAGGCCAGTTTAGTATTACTATTAATCAGATAATTATTATCTGAGCAAGTGTTATCCATCCATGCCCTAAATAACAGTAGCTGACAAAAAGTATCAAACTGCTTTCTTATCAACAGAATTTATCAGTCAGAAGTCAAAGCTAAAATTATTATATTTATTTATAAATATACTTTTGAACAGTAAAAATAATTATATCATTACATGGTGTTTTTAAGTTTCCAAAGTGCCTGCCAACTATTTCATTTAATCCTAATAGCCCAATAAAGTGAGTAAGACATATTTTTGGAACTCTGCAGAATTGGTGTTAGTGGGTTTTCTAAGCACCTCCGCTAACCTAAATTTGGGGATACAAAATTATTAAGACAAGGTTCCTAAGTTTAGGCTGCTTTTGTTTAGTAGTAGAGACAACACATTGTATTCCAATTATTATTTATGCATCTTAGAAATCCCAGGAGGACACAAAGGAGGGTATTGTATTTCTACTGGGAAAAGAAATATATGTGGGGAGGTGCAGATAGAGGGAGATATCAAAGATGTCTTTCATGAGAAGGTGACTTTTTCATTGAATTATAGTTCCTGTTCTGCCTGTTCCTAGGAGAAGCTGTGTGTGTGTTTCTAAATCTCTGTGAGCCT
This sequence comes from Myotis davidii, assembly GCF_000327345.1. Lineage (NCBI taxonomy): Eukaryota > Metazoa > Chordata > Mammalia > Chiroptera > Vespertilionidae > Myotis > Myotis davidii. The sequence continues at coordinate 1,231,969 of NW_006285791.1, forward strand.
GACTTTCCTCATCAATTAAATATGGATAACAATGCTGAACCCACAGGGTTACCAGGAGGATGGAATGAGAGAGCATGCAGTAGAGCAATATGTAACTAGAAAAGCACCCAAGAAATATGGTATTTTTATTTGTACTTTACGGAGGTGATAATCTGGTTCGCTCCACAGGTAACTGGCTTGTCCAAGATTGCCCCACACCCCTCCCCAGTGCCGTGGTCCTCCCCCCACACTGCCCACTATAACACTGGAGACTTGCAGAAAGCACTTGCCCTGACAACATTTTATGGGTCCTAAAATCATGTTAACATATTCACATATAGAAACATTCCAACGTCTGAAGACTTTTCTGTGAAATGTTGCTTCTAAATCCCAAGAGGATACTCTCCTTAAAAGAAGTATCCAACAGAGCATGGTAAGAGAGGAACCGTATAGGGAACATCTTAAATATTTAATGCAAGGATAAAACAGTACATCCTTTTCTTTTTTACAAAGGGTTTTAAACTACCCAAAGTTTCAGAGAGTAAAATGCTGCATATCCTCAACTGTTTTAAGTGATTGAATTGTGAACTTTAATAGAAAATATCTGATAGAAATGTGTCTTGCATTTAGTAGGTACTCAACTACTGCCAAATTTAACCTGATCGCTTCTACCCCTGAAATTGTAATACTAAAATTTCTCCACTCATATAACATCTATAAGTTTTGCTTTAAGCCAGTCTACTTTAGTCCACTTTTTAGCTCTTCAAAGGTAAAATTTCATTACATTTGATTATGTCTCCTCTACATAATTTATATATATATGTGTATATATATATATTATTCTTCCCTTATTAATAGTAGGATTAAAAGTCTGAAAACATTAAGTAAAAATGTATATTTACTATATATTTAATACCAGACAATATGTTGGAAGATGAAAATATTCATACCCTCATGGGAAATTCACAAATAGTAGGGTTTACTGAATGTATCCATCTGCATTACGGTTCTCCAGAGAAACAGAATAGGAGATAGATAATAAGGAACTGGCTTGTGCAGTTATTGAAGGTGACAAGTCCCAGTTTCAAGACACCGGGAAGGAGAAATCTCTCTTACTAAGGGAAGGGTTGGCCTTTTTGTTCTATTCAGGTTTTCAACTGATTGGATGAGGCCCACCACATTGAGAAGGCAACCTGCTTTACTTAGTCTACCAATCTAAATGTTAATCTCATTAAAAAACACCTTCACAGAAACACCCAGAGTAATGTTTGACCTAACATGCAGGCACCCTGTGACTCAGTCAAGTTGAAACATAAAATTAATCACACCATTCCTCAAAAACACAACTTTTTCCCCCTCTAAATTGCAATAAATTAATCATCAAGGACAAATCCAACAAAACACCAAGGATCTGGTTCTCTTTTTAGATAAGGAGGCAGTATAAGCTACTGGTACCTGAAGCCTGTGGCATATTGATTAGGCTAGTTTAGGTCAAAGTTCAACTCCACTGCTTATGAGCTAGGTGACCTGGACACACTACTTACATTTCTGAGTCTCGCCTTCCTCATCTATTAACATGGGGAAATAATATATTTAAATATAGTAGTAGTTGGAAAGATTGAATGAGATGACTCATGAAATACATGTCTGTCACATAAAAGTTCTCAATAAACTGCTCTAATATGAATAACTAGGGGCCCAGTGCATGAATTCATACACCTTGAAAAGAACTGTGGACTGTAAGGCTGCAATGGGCACAGGGGTGGTGGGTCTTGGCCCATCTTCTGTGCCGCCATCCTGCTCCTCCCACTGCGGCCCCTGGTCCTAGGTCTGCTGGCAGCCTCGCAGCCCCTACCACCACTCCTATGCATTGATGGCATGGAGCAACTGGGGCTGGCGCCAACATCTATTGTGAGCGGGGCCAGCGCCATCAGCAGGTGTGAGTAGCAGCTACTGCCCTGATTGCCCCTCAGAAGCAGGGGAGGTGGAGAGGCCTGCAGGGGCGATTGGAGCCAGCAGCTGCCGCTCACACCTGCTGATAGCACCAAGCAATTGGGACCAGTGCCAGGCACTAGCAATGGATGTGAGCTGCGACTCTGGCACCAGCAGCAGGGGCGAGCGCCAGGCAGGAGCAAAAAGTTTTCAGTAACCACCAGAGGCTCACCCCGATGAGAGCAACTGGCGCCCCACCATGGTCTGAAGCCCCTGCTCACCTACTCCACTATCCCGCTACAGCTGACGCCCACCATGTTCTGCACTCTGCCACCTGCTGCCAATGCTCGCCATGTTCTGCGTGCACTCCCTGGTGCACAATGCATGTCATAGTGACCGGTTGTTCAATTGTTCCACTGTTCGGTCTATTTGCATATTAGGGTTTTATATATATAGATTACTGTTATAACTGTGAGTTCCAATTCTAGATCTTTCTGATACATATTAAAATATGGCAGAATTGCCTTAACCAGGATGTTTATTTCTATTGGCACACACTTGGGGATTGTATCAATTATTTATACACATCATTTTCT
>NW_006285791.1:1234516-1240983 GCF_000327345.1 Myotis davidii
GAAGGGCTGGAGATAAGAGAGAGATTGTCCCTCCTGTTTACCTTGCCTATTTGACCCTAGAATATCGAAGATTGGTCTATAGTTGGAATCACCTCCTAGAATGGCTCTGTCATAGTGCTCTTCACCAAGGCAGTCTCAGCTTCCTCCTCTGAAACTTCTGCCCTTTCAAGTACCTCTGCTCCAATCCTACTTCATCCAAAGGCTTAAAACTCTATGGTTTTGTTATGATGATAATGCAAGGAAATATGAGCATGTGGATAAATCTTTTTTTAAAATTTATCTTTATTGTTGAAAGTATGACAGATGTTCCCCCATTGACCCCCCCTCCTCACTGGTAGATCAATGATTGAGGTTCTCTTCTCCCTCCGTGATCTCTCCTCACTCCTCCTCTTGAAAATTAGCATCCTCTGCACCCTCAAGGTCAAGGTTAAACCTAGGATGCTATTCACCTCTTTTCTGATCCTGTTTGCCTATCTTTTTCTGTTAACTGCCTCTTCCAGAATCTAGAATCTATGCAGAATAAGTCACTTCAACTTCCATTTCAATGGGGTTTGGATGTAGATATGCCATTCCCCCCACCCCCCAATCTGCCTACCCCCTTTCCTCTTCCTCTTAACATTTCCTCACTCCCTCAGCCAATAGAAGAGTTTACATACGCATCTAAACTGCATTTAAAGAATTAACCCATTTTGCCCCTCACTGGTCTAAACCACAGGGTGCCAATCGGAGGCTAATTGCTTTCCTCTGGTGGTGTTCTGACAGCTCCTCAGAAGGAAGGAGCGGAGCGCACATTCCTGGCACCAATTGGCTAATTCAATTTTCACCGGCATTAGCCTCTGTCAGAATATTCATGAGAAGGGAAATGAGGACCCGCGGCACAGGCAGGCGGCAGCCACTCCGGCTAGTGAAGGCGCGAGGGAGTGGAAGCGGATTGTGCACCACGCTCAAGGGACGGTGACCACAAATAAGAGGTCTTCTCCCTGGCGGGGTCCAGTGCAGGGGACCGAGGGAAGGCAGGGGCAGGGCATCCGCGGAGTAAGCGCTCCCGGCATTGCCGCCCAACTCCTGGTGACCACGCGGAGACTTTGCAAAAGATCCGGAGGCAGAAAAGCTGTGAAGGTTGGCAGCAATGTGAGCTGGACGCCCGCCCTGGAGGAGCCTGGACCGAACGTCCTCGGAGAGTCGCCGGCCGTGCCAGGTAAAGCGGAGAGCTCGGGTCAGGCCCCTGCGTCTGTCCCCAGGCTCTCGGGGGAAGTCGATCCCAGGCTCTGCGCGGGGTCCTGCTCCCTGACGCGCTCTCCCCGCAAATACTCGCCTCCGCAGCGAGTCTGCGGGCAGGTGGAAATCGGACTTCCTCGGACTTTGGGAGGAAGGGGACGTGAAGGGATGTCTGGACTGGGAAACCGCTCTCTGGGATAAGGAAGCTGGGGCGCAGCGGGGTAAAGGAGGATGCGCGCACTGGCAGCCGGAGCTGGGCACGCGGGGGTAGGGAGACTCGCTGGGGCGCTAGGCTGGGCTTCGCTCTCGCTTGCCCCAAGGGCGGCGCCTCCCTCCAGCCGCCCATGGAAGAGGGCCAGCTGCGTCCCTCGCTTAGGGATGCGCGCCCGGGAAGGGAAGGGGGACTAGAGATCCAGGCTCCGGGGAGGCGCCGGGCGCCTGTGAGTCCGGTTTCAGTCGTGCTTAGAGCAGCACCCCCACCCGAGCTCAGCCGAGAGAGAAGAATGTGGTGATGACTTGTGTCCCGACCACCTGCCGGACATCGCTAACTCCCCGGATTTCCTGTCCCCGGGCCTTGACACTTCCAGGGAAAGCTCTGAATTGCTGGATTGCGTGCGGGTTGTTTGTGCTTTGCACGTTGTAGTTGCACTGAGTAGGGCGGAAGTACTGAGGTGAGGGAGCAGTGAGAGGTGAAAGTTGCAGATTTGTAAAGGAAATGCTACAGCGGAAACCCAACTGGCCCTTAGCAACAGGAGAGACTGTGGGCTGGACTTAGTCTGAAGCCAGACCTCTGCCTGGCTATCCACCTCCGGGCGGGCTGGGGGCTGAAACCTGGAGGGCAGCCCCGAGGCAGCACCAGAGCCTTTCTTCTCCTGCGGAGACCAGGCAGGAAGTAAGAGCACTGGATGCAGATCAATAGGGGATTGCTTGGTCGCCTGAAAGATTCACAGCTTGCTGTTTCATTCTTGTTGCCATTATTATCACCAGTATTAACGCTATTGATGTTGTTATTGGCACAAATGCCAGGAAGGATTTTGTCTTCTGACTTATAGTTCGCCTGGAAACTGAGCCTGCCCCTCACCAAATAAAATGTCCCCTGACACCCTCTGGTTCCTGATGTATCTTCCCCACCAAAGAAAATTACCCCCCAGAGATGTGGCAGTGTCAGGGATCCAGCTACGGAGCTGGATCTACCTAAGAACAGTGAAAACAAGAAAAAGTCACAACTCTGTAATGTGCTTGCACCAAGGCCACAAATGAATATTAATGTCTATCTGATTACCTTTCTCTGCATCATCTGGCAGTGGAACCCTGAAGGCACTGCCAGTCTGGAACCCCATGCTTGACCCAGCTTTTTCCTCTTGTGTATTATACTGCCTGGAAATTAATTTTTCTCTTAGTGTGACCCTCACAGTCTCACTGGGCATGTTACTTGGCAGGGGCAGGCTTCAGTTCCCAACACTGGAGGCAGCCACAAGGGCACCTGCGGCTGCCTCCTCTTGGCCTGGCCCCTGGTTAGAGCTCCTCCACGGAACAGACTTGGCCAGCTGATGACTCAGAAAATAGGGCAGGAGTGTGGGAGAATAGTGTCCGAGTTAAACCAGTATGGGAGATGAGGTCAAACCTCCTTGCTGGCCACATCCCTTCCTGTCAGAGAGACAAATGAAGAGCAAGCAGAAAGTAGTATGAATTGGAACCAAGATCTCAGAGTCTGGGTAGGCTGTTGCCACTGACTTTGGTATAACCTTTCCTTCCCAGTGCGGATTTTCCCTGTTTGCTAGTGCACCCATAGCCATGCCTTCCTAATAGGATAGTTATCATTTTGTATCCCCAAAATGCTTTGAGCATCCTGGGAAAGGACAGTCCATAAAATATGCATTTTTAAAGTTTTGTGAAAAGTTTGCTTCACTGCAGGTTAAGGAGATTGATACATTTTTAGCATGTGTGCCATGTGGCAGTGTGAAATTAAAACGGAGAAGTATACACATAAAAATGACTTAGCATTCTTGACATGCTTGTGCATACTTGTAGAAAAAATTATCTTTCATTTGGGGCGAGTTGCCCAGGAATTTAATCAGTGTTTATACTACTGAACCGCCCCCTTCTACCTTTCTTCCCTGTAAAATTTTATGACCCACTTCTCACAGGATCAGCAGTGCGAATGTGGTAAGTGCTGGGAGCTGAGAGCCGAGCATCGGTTGTTAGGGGAACCGTCACAGAGGGTTTGGAGACCAGTTTGGGAACAAAGATGCCATCATCCCTGCAAAACAGGAAAATGTTCTGGGAAAGACAGCTGAGCAGTGAGACCCAGCATTGGCCACCATCTGCTCTCAGGTTCAGGGAGGGGACTCCATCAGATGGTTCAAAAAGGGCCAACCCAGGTGTTTTTCCCTCTTCCCTTTGGTAAAGGCATTGCCTGCATCTTATCTTCGGGTTGGTGTTAACTTCTACGGCCCTGCCTGGACACTGCAATAGCTCGCCCTTGCCATTTCAAAGAGATTCAAAGGTACTCTTTCAGCCCCTTATATATCTGTAAATATTCCTCAAACTCTGAAGCTTCCCAAACACATGCAACTATTGGCGAATTTAAGTAAATAGTTGGAAGTAATCAAGAGAGCCACTGAAAAGTGAATACGTTTTCCCCTGGTGGAGAAGTCATTGAATGCCATTTGAGCTAGAAAATTAGCAGTTTAGAAAAGCAGGAGGGATTTCCTTGACTTCCTTCTCCCCATAAACCAGTAGTTGTATTTTTCTTTCCTTCATAGTAGTGAGCACTGTTTGGTTAAGCATTTTTTCCAGTTTTAGACTTAGAATGGGGGTTTGCCTGGTGGTGTTCTATGGACAGAGGAAAAATGTAAAGAGATACGGAAGGAAGAGCTGCAGTGGCTAGAACATAAATCAGCCAGAATATATGGGGGGTGATGAGAATAGGTCTTTTCACCCTAAAAAAAGTGTCTACTTTGGAAGAAAAAGCAGTCTGATTATTGGCATCCACGGCTGAAACCAAGGCAGCTGATGCTGAGAGGAGCCAAAGGGCAGTTCTTCTTAGTTTAGAAACAGCAAGACAGCCTCTGCCAAAGATTGCTGTAAACACGGAATAAAGATTTCATTGTGGGCTGGTGTGACTGGAATAATTAGACAGTTAATTGTTTATTCTGATCTGGTGGTGTTGCAATCAGGAGTGCAGAGCAGCGAAAATAAGAGCAAGGACAAAGCAGGAAAGTAACACACCACCTCTCTCTTCACTTGCTTCACTTTGATGGTACTTTGGAAAATCCTGTTAGTAAAAAACAAAACAAAAAACAAAACCACTTATCTCTGTTCCCAGAACACTGAAGAGCTAGACCCACTGCTGCCACCCCTGCCCCATCCCCAGGCTCTACTCTGTATATGGAAAAATTTCTCATTTTCTAAAATAGCATGGGAAACTATAGTAAGAATGAATGGCTTAGGTAGTTCTGGTATTAATTAATAGATTCCAGTTAGGTGCAAGCCTTAGTGTTGGCTCAATAAAAATATATGCAAATAGCACTATATTTTTGCACTTTTCCAACACTTTTTTGACAGGCATATAGGGGTAAATAAGTAAATACTCCATTTTTTACATTTAATTATTTTATAATGTGAAACAAATTGCCTAGTGATTAATCTTGCACATGTAATTGAAGAAATAACCTCCTCTGTATTTTCATGCTAATTAGGAGATAAAAGAAAATGTATTTTAAGTGATAAAGGTATTTTTAAGCAGCTGAGCATCTACAGTTATTGTACACTATAACTTACTGTTATTTACTAAAAGATGTCACTGTCATAAATTCCTTCTGAAATGACTTGTGCAAATGAAGAAACAAGTAAGAGACTACAGAGCGCATTAAGTACATAGCATCTCGGGAGGGGACAGAATCCTGAATTTAGCACATTGAAATCCTCCCTGAATCCCAATATTGACATGGAGTATGGAGCAAAGTTTTCATTCTTTGAATTAAAAAAGGAACACCTTTTACTGTCAAAGTTAAGTATAACTGTACTGGGAATAAAAGTACTATGTTATTTTTTAAAGGCATAATAAATTACACAAAGTCTCAAAAGAGAAATACTTAGTTTCTCCAGGATATTCATTTTGTCTCAATGTATTTAATAAGTACAAAACTATCTTTACTAACCTTTAGTTTATTTTATTCATCATAAATCAAAGGGGCTGGTAAAGGCAAAATACTTAAGTGCTAAAAAGCGTAAGTGGTACAAAATTATAGAACTATCAAGCTTTCAGAAGGCAAAATTCTATCTTACAAATGGTCTACAACAATTAAAAATAGAAAATCATGTTGCCATATTAAGTTATGACAACAACACATTTTCAAGAGAAATTTAGCCTTTTCTCATTTAATTGCTATTTATGGTTTGCTAGACTTTCAGAATAACCTGCCAATCTCCTGCTAACCAAGACTGTCTAGTTAAGAACATTCCTAATTACATATGGATTAACTTAATTTTAGAACCCTCAGAGTATTCAACTCAAAGCATTACTCAAGTGCAATGCGAAATAGAAATGATCCAATTCCCCTCAAGGTATATGCAATATTTTTTAAGCTTAAGGAATCATAAAAGAGAGCACATTTGGTATGGAAATACATCAGTGAATAACTACAATAAAGGAGTAAGGAAAGCTAAAAACTGTGGATCTTTTTAAAGAAAATGCTAAGTTATAATGGTACCACTCATTTTTTTTCTCCCAAAGCCGTAAGAGCTGGTCATGTAAAATACCATGAAAAGTACAAATATCAAAGACATGACCAGCACTGCCTGAAATGGGGATATTGTTGCTATATATAAGAATGTTTCACAAACTAATAACAAAATTTGGTCTTTAGTCTCATTAATATCATGACCATGCTGAGTAAACATAATAAAATAATAATTTCATATCATGGTAATGGCCACATGTGGTTGTCAAAGAAGTTTATTTGACATATGGCAACTGGTCAAGCCCAACCACAATCTGAAACACTGTGTTCAACATCTGCCAGGAAAGCAGAAAACTAACCCTAATATGAAATTACCTATGCCCAGTACACTTACACCACTCTACCCCTGCTCCAGATTTATAACTAAAATAAGCTATGTGAACCTTTCACCAAAAATAAAAAAATTTATAAAAAGGCGCATAAGGAACTAAAATGCCTCTAGATAAATCATCAGCCTGACTTTTTTCTTTCTTTTAGGTCTGACCTTATTTGAATGAACAAGGT
>NW_006285791.1:1241002-1247530 GCF_000327345.1 Myotis davidii
TAAATATTTAGATGCACTTATAAAAATCTGTAACTAAAGTTATTATATATGATGTTTTATTGAAAGAATAATGTCATTTTATATCATACTAGAGGTCCGGTGCATGAAATTCGTACACTGGCTGGGGAGTCCCTTAGCCTGGCCTGTGCCCTCTTGCAGTCCAGGATCCCTCAGGGGATGTCCGTCTACCTGCTCGCTGTTACTTATGCTTGGCTTGCTGCTCTTTAATGCTGCCATGGAGGCGGGAGAGGCTTCCGCCACCACTGCTGCGCTCACCAGCTGTGAGCTCAGCTTCTGGCTGAGCAGTGCTCCCCCTGTGGGAGCACACTGATCACCTGGGGGCAGCTCCTGCGTTAAGCGTCTGCCCCCTGGAGGCCAGTGCACATCATAGCGAACAGTCATTCTGCTGGTCATCCTGCAGTTTGGTCAGTTTGCATATCAGGCTTTTATTATATAGGATGCATTTTACTTTGTTTCACTTTATAAAGTCAATATCATTGAATCCTTACCAAGTCCTAATTTGGGTTAATTTGTAAATATTATGAATAATCAAGAACTTATAATTTGTTTTTAAACCAACCTTTTAAACCTACCAAAGTAATTTCATTCAGCAATTTAATTAGAAATTGGCTAAAGACATTTCATTTAGCAGTAATTTCTAAAAGCAACCAAATACATGTTTTTAAATTTGAAAGATTATTAGGACTCTAATAAGAGTATCAAAACAGATGCTCAAATCTTTGCATTTAAGATTTTTTTGACTAGACATGGAGAGTGGACAGTATCACCTACCTACCATCTTTTAAGGTCGGGGGGAACCAAGTAGATATTACAGTCATCTCTGTGCCCACCTATAACACAAGCCCATGGACTTCCCTTACCTCTTCACTTTCTGGAAACAATACAAGCCCCAATAGCATTTTTTCAAATCTCTTGATTCCCTGCACCCAAGGCTCAGCTGGAGTATGAATTTGAAACAGTACCATCATCACATCACTGAAAGAAGCCACACTTGGGAGCATGTGTCTTGTAAGTTTTTTTTATATTAAATAAGAATCTAAATCTGTGCCCATACTTTGCACAAATTGGCAAGAACTCCCAATGATGCTCATCTATGTATATAAAAACCTAATATGCAAATTGTCCCTGCCAGAGTTTGACTGGGAGAATGATCGCTCTCTATGACGTGTACTGACCACCAGGGGGTGGCGCAGAATGAAGGAAGGCCCTGGCCAGCAGCTGGAAGGCAGGCCCCGGCCAGGCCTAGGGACCCTTTCATGCACCAGGCCTCTAGTCTTATAAATAACTATCATGTATCACTTAGTATGCTTGCATTATTATCACTACAAATTATATTGAAGTAAAATAGTATCTAGCGATCAAAGGACATCTTCATTAATGTTATAGTTTGGAAATGTGATAGTTATATCTAGCTTTACCCTTAGTCTATATTCTCACCTCCATAATATCGGAAACTTTTATTTCAGTCTAAAAATGTGAGGCATACTTGCATTTGGAAACAAAATCCTCAAGTAGTCATTAAAAAAATTAATCCACTTGGCAATTCAGCATCTCAGTGGAATACTCAGGCAGCTAAGCACAGGGGCTGGTGAGCATTTGGATATCAAATTGCTGATGGGGTGCTCTTTAAACACAGGAAAACAACAGATTTCTCCATGATAGAGAAGTGCTATCCATTTCTTTGGATACATCTACTAGTATACAGCTTGCTCGTGTCAATTAAAATGTGTAGCATTTAGAGAAAGCAAACAGAGCAATACAAATAACTGCCCTTTTATTTAACCCTGCCTGTGCCAGATATTGTGCTGCATGCATCACAGGCACGACCTTATTGATCCTCTCTGTTAAGTCAGCACTGTTACCATCTTCATTTCGCAGATGCAGAAACTGAAGCACAGGTGAAGCAGTCGCATGAACAGATTTCAAACCCAGACCTGTCCAGGTCCCACATCTGTACTCCTAACCAGGAAGTCACACTGCCTCCCCCAGAGCACAGCTTCTTAATCTCGGCATTACTCACATTTGGGCCCAGACAATTCTTAACTCTTCATTGGAAGGGTGAGAAAGGAACTGTCCTGCATATTGTAGGATACCTAGTCTCTACCCACAAGATGCCAGTAGCATCCTCTCAGCTTTGATCACCAAAAAAGTCTCCAGACATTTTCATATGTCTCCTGGAGAGTAAAATTACTCCTGATCAAAAACCACTGCCACAGAGCCAAGTTTAACCCCCACATATTGCTTATTAAAGCACACATTTTATTTTCAATTTAAGGATAGGTCATCCATTTTTTCAAAGTATAAAACAGACAATTCTCATAATTATGTTAGCCACATTACAGATGATTTTTAAAAAAAAAAGATTAGACAAAATTTTGGGAGAAAAAATTAAGTGAACATGCCTTCATTAATATCAGGTCTTTTCCTCTTAAACTCATTTCCTTTGGAGCCCAAACTGGGTGATTGAGTTCTGTGATTATTTATTTATACCAATAAAGACTGATACAATGGCTAAAAAGTTTTTTAATCACAATGCCCCAAATGCCAAATAGATCGTCTACTGGACTCCAGGTCCCGGGAGAAGAGATGGGAATTCTCTTGTTCATTTTTACATCCCTTGAACCAAAGGTCATGCCTAGCACATTGTCAGTGATCAATAAACACTTCTTTATAAGTGAATGAAATCATGGTTAACCCAGAACAGATGTTGAATGCTCTGTTGCAGGCCTCTGTTTGGACTTGACATTATTGCATTTTGCTTTCATTTGTGGTATGGATGTGCACATGATGGTTCGCCAATCATATTTATAAATATAAGGAAACCAGAAGGAATAGATAATACATTAGGTGAGGAAATAGGATGAAAAAAGCTGCTAGGATGGGGTAGATGTAACAAGTTGAAATTTAACAGGAACAAATGCCAGAGAGAACAACAAATCATGTGGAGGTTGAGTGGCATGGCAAGGCCCTTGGCCAAGGAAAGGCAGAGCTGGCACTGAGACCCAGGCCTCTTGATCGCCACTCTTTCCAGGGAGGAGTCAGTCCTGGTCTTGCTCTGTCTTGGTCGAGGCACATCTGAGATATCTCATTCTGTCCACTCACTGTGCTCTACCAAAGTTGTGTCTGAAAAATATAGCCCCTGCTGGCCTCAGAGGGGCTCAAAAATATGTCATATGAGAGAAATGGTAGAAGGTTTTCAAAACGGCAAACCTGACATAGCAAAGACTTAGAGAGACCATAATAGTCACCTTCAAGTATCTGGAATATCTCTATGTGAAACAGAAATTAAATTAAGTATGCATTGCCATGGAGAACTGAACCAGGGCCCCTGAATGGAAGCTACAACAGAGCAAAATTTACGCCAGAATAATAATGAGCTTCTTTCCATGTGATGAATTGTCCTACACTGGAGCAGGCTCCCCTGAGGAGTCGTGAGCTCTTGGGCATCAGAGGGGAACAGGCAGATGACTGACCTATGAGAGGCAGAGCCCAAACAAGTGGGGGGGAGTACCAGAGGTTCTTCGGATGCTTTCTAGTCCTCGTGTATGTGAATGCTTCCTTAGAGGCTAGCATTGACCTAGTAACTACGCTGTGTAGTTCTGTTCATAAAAGCAGGATCTATGTTTTTCTAACCCACATATTCAGAGTCATAGGGGTAAACTGAATAAACAGGAGAGGAGTTCTTATCATGTGCCATACAGAATGAGAACCACTTGCTCTGTGCCAACTATTGTGTAAAGCACTTCACCAGCCTTACTCCATATATTCCTGAGGAAAAAAACATGAAATAGGAATTGGTGTCATCACCATTTTGTAAGTGAGGAAACTCAGTCACAGAGAAGTTAAGTACATTGTGTAAGGTAACACAGCTAGTAATTCCAGCCTTGTTGCTTAGACCTGGGTCAGTACAAAGGTGCCAAGTCTATGTCATAACTACTACAGCATACCGCCTGAACCTTCAGCAGGGGTACATGCTTCTGTTCAGAATGTTGGCGATTTCTAGAATTTGACACCTACAGCTATTTAATTGCAAATACCCCAAACATCTTCCAAGTGATGTTTTAAAATGCATCATTTAAAAAATTATTTGTGCTTTTCTATTTCCACTCCCTTCAGACAGTACAAATTCCTATGATTTAACTTTAAGTAAATGAGCCAAATAGGGGTTTTAGAGGTTTGTGGGGTTTTGTAAGTCTACAGAAGAAAGATTAGTAGTGACATTTCAGACACTAGTCTGTAAATGAAGGAACTAGAACCCAGGTCTCCAGGCTGAAAGTGCCAGAGTGAAAACAAGATTGATCATTTTCATTTCCAAAAATTCAGTAAATCTTAATGGTCACATTTTTTAGACAATTATATCATTAGACATGTGCTCTCTTCTTATCAGGATTCTCTTATTGGATTATCTTCTCTTTTATGATTATCGTGATGGATATTTCATAAAACCAAACTGATTTTTTAAATTATTTTCTCTGCCTCTATTATTTCAGTGCCAAAAAGACACTGAAAAGCTCTAAACCATTCCACCAGAGAGCCCTGGGTTCAGCCTACTGGTAACTCTGATTTAGTTGAAAATAATGTCAACTTCACCAATTTAATCTGGCAACTTCCTATTTTTCAGTAATGCTGCCTTCTTCCCACCATTCCAGACAATAGTCCACAGGACTTAAAACCCAGTTCAGCATTTGCTTTCTAAATTTAATGTTGCCCTGGTATTACATGCACTTCAACACTTACTGAAGGCCATGATTCTATGTTTATCATTCATGCAAAGCATCAAGGACATTGTAGGAGAGGCCCAAACACTTGTCAGAGGATTTAAAATGGCATCCTATGCAGCTCTCTGCAGACAACTGTTTTGCCAAAAGGCAAAGACTTGGGTAAAAAGCCTGTTCTTTATCTGTCGATGACAGGGACCATCTACTGCTAATGAAATAGTCTTGTGCCATTTCCCCGCCCACCCAGGCACATGTCTAATATAACTTCCTTGCTGAGCATCTTACCATAACATTTGCTCATCAGCTTGCCATTCTACCATAAAAATTGTGGCTTCAAGACGTTTATCGGACTTTATGAAGTGGAATGGAAATCAGCGCACTGATGTTTTATTCACAGATTTCCCGTTTTTACATTATTCCATAGGGGAAACATTTTTAAAAAGAGCATTCTCAGTATACTTTATGGTGGGGAATATTCCAAATCAAGAACCAAGACATCTCCTAAATGAACATGTCACAGCAAACATCTCTACAACTCCAAGAAGCATAGAGTGTGAAACCAGGAAAGCACACCTTTAATCATGTGTGAGCTACCAAAAATGTAGGATCTCATAGGTTATTGGGAGGATTCGGACAGAATAAATTAGGAATTGACCTGAAAAAGAAAGATCCTATGAGTATTGAGGAGTGGACCATGCAAGCATGTGCTGCTGTAGTACCTGACCTTGAATTTCCTTGAGTCAGTGTGGGCGTCAAAAACCATGTGACATCAATTTATATGCTCAATCATGGTTCTTAAAAAGTGTAGCTGGCCTTATAATGCTACCTTTAGAAATCACTGGGTAAGGGATATGAATAACTGGGGGAGGAGTAAATAAAGTATAGAGGAAAAAATGAATGACCACTAAGGCATGGCCTTATTTAGTGTAAGGGCAGAGAGGAAATATGTCATTATTAAAAGCTCATTTCATTATGATATGCAGCCTTTAAGCAAAGAGATCTGTTACCTTCCCTTCCCCATTCCAAACCACCATTATTTATGTCCTATGAAAGATATGTCTTGCATCTTTGAGATAAAAGGGAACCTTTCATACCTTTGGTGCTGGGTAAAAGAATATTTAAGCCAAATTGAAGGCATCAAAAATAAGTAACTGCATTGAGAAGTCACAACCATTTTAAACAATAAACAATTTATGGAAGGAGCCCAGGAAAAATGTGTTGTTGTTGTTTTTAAAATTGAAAAGCATAGCTTCTGACAAGTGTTGTTTATTCGTGAATATAAGTAGAATTTTTCAAGGAACACAAAAATACAAAATAAAATGCAAGTTTGACACATACATTTCTTTATGAGGCTTGGCCAAAAAAATCTATCTAGATATGAGGTTAACTGCAAAATTTAATTCTATGATTATTATACTAATTGAGAGAAGAGGTCAGGATTATGTAAAATTATAAATGACCCAAAGTCATTGAAGGCTGAATAGGGAAGTGTTTCTGGCCTTTAACTTGAATACAGGTAAGCCTAGGGATGTAGCATTTCAAATTTTAAAAATATAAGAAAGTCTCACCGAACCGGTTTGGCTCAGTGGATAGAGTGTCAGTCTGCAGACTGAAGGGTCCCAGGTTCGATTCTGGTCAAGGGCATTACCTTGGTTGCGGGCACATCCCTAGTGGGGGGGCGTGCAGGAGACAGCTGATTGATTTCTCTCATCGATGTTTCTAACTCTCTATCCCTCTCCATTCCTCTCTGTAAAAAAATCAATAAAATATATATTAAAAAAAAAAAAGA
>NW_006285791.1:1249032-1255952 GCF_000327345.1 Myotis davidii
AAAGGAGTTCATCACCACCAAACCAGGATTATATGAAATGTTGAAAGGTATTTTTTAAGAAGAGGAAGAAGAAGAAAAAGGTAAAGATACAAATTATGAACAACATAGTGGTTTCCGTAGTGTAGTGGTTATCACGTTCGCCTCACAAATTATGAACAACAAATACACATCTATCAACAAGTGAATCTGAAAATCAAGTGAACAATCTGATGAACAGAATGAACTGATGATTATAATAGAATCAGGGGCATAGAAAGGGAGTGAACTGACTATTCTCGGGGGGCGGGGAGGAGTGAGGGAGATGCGAGAAGAGACTGGTCAAAAATCGTGTGCCTATGGATGAGGACAGTGGGTGGGGAGTGAGGGTGGAGGGTGGGGTGGGAACTGGGTGGAGGGGAGTTATGGGGGTAAAAAGAGGAACAAATGTAATAATCTGAACAATAAATATTTAATTAATAAAAAAAACCCCAAAAAACTTGTCTTGTTCCCCTTCTCTCTTAGCTTAGCTTCTCTCTAGCTGTCCTGAGGTGTTGGTGGGCCATTCTCACCAGACCAAAGCTGGTTACTTTCTACTGGGTATGCCAGATAACCTGATAGTTTATCAGTTATCCTCTTGCCTTCTGTTCCCTCAGAGCTCATGTGATTTTATTATAAAATGAATGGGTATGGGGCATGGGGGATGGGATGAGGTGCTGAGAAAGTTAATCCAAGAAACACATCCCCAGGTCTAACAATTCCTAGACTGTTCACCACTACCAACAGCTCAAAAACAAAAATACCATCTCTCTTAAACATTTGTCTGGTCCCAAGACAAATTGGATTATGAATCATTTCAAAGGGATTCTATGCATGCAAAGTGAATAGCTGTCAAAAAGCCATAATTAAGGAGATGAGATGCTGTCAATAAACTTGAAATAATGATTTTCCTTGGAGCAGCCACATTATGGCTTATCTTTTTCTACCCCTCTCTCTCACATGGCCTTCCTCCAGGATAATCTAAAGTTTTCTCAATATAATTTTGAAGGGGAAACTCCCTATGTAGCTCTTCAGAGACTTTGAGAAATTCATAGAAAAAGCACTCTTCTTCCTTTCCAGGTTGCTAATGTTTTCTTAACAGTCGTGATATATTTTTGGCCAATTATTACAATTGTCCTCCCTCCAGTGTTCTATGCATTTCAGAACCCAATATAGATTCATTAGTTGCTGACTATACAATAAAAATGACCCTAGGTGTTTGAAGCCTTGCCTTTGTAAAGTTTTAAATGTGCTATTTCATGTCTTCAGTGCCAAATGCCAATAACCCTTCTTCTCCTGGCTACAACTGATTTCACATTATTTCTTTGGTCCACTGGAACATTTTAAGTCTCAACAAATGTTTTAAAATAAGAGTATGACTTTCCATGCCAAAAATAGTCACTTTCTTAATCTCAGTCTTAGGAAGTGTTCCTGCCACGGCCTTGCTCATGTTACCCCCACCCTCTGGAGGAATCCGCCTTTCTTTATAACTATCTCTGATCCTTTTTCAAAACTTCTCTTCCTGAGTGAGACCTCAATTGGCCATAGATTTATTTGCCCACCCCCAAGACTCTGTTGTTCTCCCCTGGACTCAAACACATTTGTGCGCCATGTTGCATGGTGTTTTCACCAGTGTCAGTGGTTGTCCAGGTGGATATTTTCTTTCCACCACCTCCCCGAGTCACAACTTCTTCAAAGCAGAGACAGGATGTGCCTCTTCTCAATGGCACAGAGCTCCACTCTCTGAATGGTGGGGATTCATCAACATCAATAGCCTGGTGCTTTACAACACCCCTGAAACATTCCACTGTGCCAGCTCAATGCTGGAATGTTCTAAGTCCACATCTCTAGCAGTGTGTTGTCTGACTGACACAGCCACAGAAAGATGAGAACTCCAGATGGTCCCTGCCATTTTGGGAAAGCAGGGGCTACAAAGGTGGTGAGTGAAGGGCCTGAGTGCACAGCCAGAGCTAAGAAAGGAAAATGGAAAGCTAGGAAGGGTGTTGGGAGGGAGCAGTAGGCAGAACTATGTGGAAAAGGAAAAAAGTTGTCAGCTTTTTAAAAATATGAATAACTACATTTATGGTTTACTTCTTGGAAACTAAGTGTAGCTTTGTGATGTGTTAGGTAAAGTAAATGTATTTTTAAATGGCACATGGGCTGTGCTTTAACAGTGGAAGACTGCAGGGGCTGAAATGTATACTCTTTGTGAGTAGCTGGGAGGAACACTGAAATTACCAGGACAACTAACCATCCTCTCCATCTCTGAAGCCCAGGCACCAGGTGGCATTTTGGTAAATCTGTTCTCTGTGCCCTACCAGCTAAAAGATCTTCTGTGTGACCTCCTTCTAACAAATCCAACCCAAATCCAAAGTGAATGGGTGGATTTAGGTCCTGGAGTTTGTCTTTTTCCTGGGAAAAAACTAGAGAAATTTGTTAATGGTTAGCAGTTTGAATTACTCATTTACAGGTTGAACCTAACGCACAGTTATTCTCTGAATATGCCTTCCCTGGGTGAGATGTATGAATATGAGACATGCTAGAAACAGGCTAATTTAGAAGGAATTTGAGTCTTTAATGAAAGTTTCCTACAGATTCCATAATGACTCCACTGTTTTTGCCATGTAAAGAAGTATGCCCTCTTCACTGTCATTAACATGCACTTTTTAGAGATTCATTCCTCACAGTACAGTGACGATTATTTTTCCATGGATATATACAGATTCAGCATGTAGAGGTTCTGTACTGAGAATCAGAACATACTCAAACAGTATCATCTCCAAACCAACACTAAAAACCAAATGCAACAACATCCCAAATTAGACCAAAGCGCTATACAAACTCCTAAACTACCACATATGTGATAAAAGAATAAGCAAGATCAAAATTGGATATTTTTGTCAACCTCACATTGTAGCTCACTACAATGTAACTTACTTTATGTCTCCACAGCTAACATAAGCTGAAGATTAAATGAATGACTAAAGAGAATAAGGGCAAAGGTGGTGTATTAGTCTGCTAGGGCTGACATAACAAATAGCACAGATTGGGTGCTAAAACAAATTTATTTTCTCACAGTTCTGAAAACAGAAAGTCCAAGATAAAGGTGCCAAAAGCATCGGTGTCTAATGAGGCTCTCTCGTTTGGGTTTATATGGCCTTTTTTCCAATGTGCTATCACATGATTTCTTCTTTGTGTACATGGGAAAAGGTGGGTAAGGGGAGAAGGAGAAAGGAAAAAGGAGAGAGGAGGGGGACAGGAGGAGAGGGAAGAGAGGGAAGGGGGAAGGAGAGATCTAGTATCTTACTTATAAGGGTACTAATTCTGTCTGATCAGAGCCCTTTATGAACGCACTTAACCTTAATTACTTCCTTATTCCAAATACAGTCACAATGTGGGTTAGCGCTTCTTAAACATAATACTTTAAGGGGGGGCACATACATTCAGTCCTTAACCATGACATTTCAACCAATAAAGCTTATTAAGGTATTTTTGTTTGTTTGTTTGTTTTGCATTTAGATTGTCATAAGCACTAAGGAATCTTTAAATGTTATTTGAATCCACTACATTTAAGTGCCTTTCTCAGTGGTCACACAGTATCTGACTAATCTAAGACTGGATTTCAGGACCCCGTGCCATTGTTCTTGCTAGCAGAATATAGTGCTCCCTCACAATACCCCATTTTTTTGTTAATGTTGTTTAAATTTCTGGCATAAAATTATTGCTGGTCTCCAAGTCTCCATTCTCATCTTCTAGCAGAACACTTAACTTTCTAACAAGACGGTACTCCCTTTAATAATCCACTTGGTTCTAGGACTGAGAATCCCAGGGATCTTTGATGTGTCAAGGTAGTTATGCAGATGGAGGTGAATCTGCAAGATTCCTTCTTCAATCAAGGGAACCATAAGTGGATGCATGGAGCTCGTTATGCACTGGAAAGAGAGGGCTCAAGGCCATTACTGTAAACAGAAGTTAGGGTAATATCTGCTAACTGCTACAATGAAAACACCAAGTGTGGTTTGACACAACGGTAGTCTATTTCTTGCTCAAATCAAAGTTCTGCTTCATGTCAGGTAGTTCTTCTGAGCATTTTTCCTCCAAGCAGTGTCTCAAAAATTCAAGCTCAGACATCCTGTGACTCTCCCTCCCATCAGGATACAAATCTTTGCTTGCGGTCAGCAGAGTAGCAAAGATGGAAAATGTGGAAGATCTTTCAGAATGTTTTACAGTTACTAACAAAAATGGTGTCTTCCACTTTCAACTGCTTTTCAATGACCAGAGCCCTGCCATATGACCAAGCTAACAGCAAGGGAGGCTGGGAAATGTCCTCTTCCTGTGTGCCCAAGAAGAGGAAATGGGTCTCATTACCATCTGGCCAGTCTCTGACACAACTCACAACCTTTTCTTCACCAGGAAGAAACAACTTGGAGCTTGGGTAAACTCATCTAGTTTGGTGGCATTGGCGATGGGGGAATACAGGTAGGAGAACAAATAATGCTCAATAATGCCACTTTAGCTATGACATGAAATGCAAACTCCTTAACAAATCCCAGGAGATATAACACAGAGTACTGTATGATGGTTAAGTGCATTTTCTCAGGAATCAGTCTGGTACCGCTGGTGCTGCTGGTCACACACTCCCCATAGCCCACCCATTTCTGTGGCAGTGGGTGCCACTCTCCCCATCTGATGATTAGCTCCTGTAGCATTGGTCGGGGGTAGAGCCATAATTCAATGGAGTCTGCTTGGCTTTCAATTACTGTTCTTGACTCTCCCTGAGCAAGTTACTTAAATTCCTGAACAAGTTACTTCTCTCTGAGCGAGTTCGCTCATTTGAAAAGTGGGGGTAATAAAGCCAATCTCAAAGGACTTCCATTTGATAATCTATAGAAAGCATTTTACACCTTCCCTAACATGTAGGAAACACACAGTAAATGCTAACCACAAGTATTATCAGGAAATAGAAACTATGCACTCATTGTGTGCCTCCGTACTACCTCTACCCAACAAAAATAACTGTAAAATCAAATTTTAAAATAACAATTTTTAGGTGGTATTCAGTAGTTTAAAAATAGCAGGTTTGGGATGCATAAAGCTAGGTGTGAACTGTGTGACTTTGGCCAAGTAACTTGATACCCTTCTTTAAAATATGTTCCTATTTCCTATGTCACACGGTTGATGTCATGACTAACTATATCATGAGATAACGTAGAAATACCCAGCACAGTTCCTATAACATAGCAGGTACTCAATACCTGTTGAGTAGCAGTTCCTCTCAAAATGTTTCCACACACAATTGA
Organism: Myotis davidii; assembly: GCF_000327345.1. Taxonomy (NCBI): domain Eukaryota; kingdom Metazoa; phylum Chordata; class Mammalia; order Chiroptera; family Vespertilionidae; genus Myotis; species Myotis davidii. Next base: position 1,254,348 of record NW_006285791.1, read on the forward strand.
GAAAACGCCATCTTAGTTAAGACATGTTTTAAGAAAATAAATGATTCTAGTTTCAAGCAGATGCTTATTAGGGTGATAACTGATCTGTGACCTTCATCACTGCCCCTACCCCCATTTGACAACAGCTTCTGGATGCCTCTATTCGAATAATAATCATGGCAAAAAACTCACATCTCTTCATTCAGGAACTTACAGTACATATCTTACTAAACCATAATGAACTGAGGATGTGAAGAATAGCTGGATAAATAGGCCTCTCTGTCCAGCTGTCATGTCTGTTTGTGACAGTAACTGGTATTTCATTGCAAATATGCTAATTTTAATCTAAGCTGTGGCAGTGTTGAGAGGAGCATAAAAGGAGTTCTTGATTATCTATAGCAGTAACTGTGGTCCCCGGGGATACACTCAGAAACTTCGGATCACATATGGCAAGAGTGCTGTGATAAAATATGGATAAAATAGGCATCAATGAAGTGCCATGATTTATGATGATAGAGAAATGAAAAGTTTTGTCCTCTGTGATAACTATTTCTGCCTGGTATTTATTTTTTTACTATTTCTGGAGGCTTTACAAAGGACACTTGTCCTAATTATTATACTATTCTGTACCTAGACAATCATCTCATTTCAGTAACTCTTCTGTCAAATTCCTGGAGGCTCATCATAACTGTTTCAACAATGATGATTTTCCCAGGCTAAATTAGAGAAATAATAATTACCTGAGCTGCAGGACCACTTAGCTGCCTCCCAGAGTTAAACAAACACTAATTATTGCTTATTAGTATTGGCCAGGCTACAGAGAAAAGAGAAGTTGAAGTTCTCAGAGACACACAGCACACACCATGGGGGGAGTAGGGGGAGAGGGTGAATCCAGGTGATCACTACCTTTTCTTCAGAATAGACCACTCTTTATTTTAAAACTAGAGGCCTGGTGCATGAAAATTCGTGCACTCAGGGGGGTCCCTCAGCCCGGCCTGTGCTCTCTCACAGTCCAGGACCCTTCGGGGGATATCCACCTGCCAGCTTAGGCCGCTCCTCAGGAGTTTGGAACTAAGCTGGCTGTCAGACATCCCTCTGGCAGCCTGGGAGTCCTTGGGGGATGTCCACCTTCCAGCTTAAGCCCGCTTCCCGGGTGATCGGGCCTAAACTGGCAGTCAGACAACCTTAGTGCTGCCAAAGAATCAGGGAAGGCTCCCACCATCACCTCTGTTCTTGCAGCTGTCAGCCTAGTTTGAGTACAGCTCCCCCTGTGGGAGTGCACTGACCACCAGGGATCAGCTCCTACATTGAGCATCTGCCCCTGGTGGTCAATGTGCACCATAGCAACCAGTAGTTCCCTGTCATTCCTCTATTAGGGTCAATTTGCATATTACCCTTTTATTATATAGGACTAGAGGCCCGGTGCACAAAAATTTGTCACTTGGCGGGGGAGGTGGTCCCTCAGCCTGGCCTGTGGCCTCTTGGGGAGCGGGCCTAAGCTATCAGTCGGACATCCTTAGTGCTTCCAGGGAGGTGGGAGAGGCTCCCTCCACTGCCACTGCGCTCGCCAGCCGAGAGCCTGCCCCCTGGTGGTCAGTACGCGTCATAGCGAGCGGTCGTCCCACC
>NW_006285791.1:1256768-1261082 GCF_000327345.1 Myotis davidii
GTTGTGTTTAGCTTCTGTATTTGTAACTATGTTTCAAACTGCAAGCTTAGAGGCCGGCAAAGGCAGGCGGGGAACATTGGTTTCCTCAGTCGCTGAAGCAAGCAAGCCTCATGTTCAGTTTAAGCTGCCTGGTTGCCGGCCGCCATCTTGGCTGACAGTTAATTTGCATATCGCCCCTGATTAGCCAATGGGAAGGGTAGCGGCCGTACGCCAATTACCATGTTTCTCTTTTATTAGATAAGATTATGTTCTCCCTATTTGGAGGGCAGGTAGTATTACAATGATCTTTTTAAAAATCTTAAATGTGCCGAAACCGGTTTGGCTTAGTGGATAGAGTGTCAGCCTGCGGACTGAAAGGTCCCAGGTTCGATTCCGGTCAAGGGCATGTATCTGGGTTGTGGGCACATCCCCGGTGGGGGATGTGCAGGAAGCGACTGATCGATGGTTCTCTTTCATCGATGTTTCTGACTATCTCTCTCCCTTCCTCTCTGTAAAAAATCAATAAAATATATTTTAAAAAATCTTAAATGTGATAATACTAGATGATTAGATTGGAGATATTGAATATTCTTACTTGGCAAAATTAAAAGTTAGCAACACTTAATGCCCCCTTTCTCTGTTTTGACCAGTCCTTGAAATCTCAAAATCTGGAAACCAGTCAGAATCTTTCCTGTAACAAACATCCCATCACAGAATCCTAAGGTGGTCATGGCTTACTCACCAATTCACAAACTATCGCTTCCCTTTATGGAAGCTCTCATTATTAAAATCTACTCATTTTATCGATCCAAAATCTACCTTCATATATTTGAAATCCTAGTTTTGTCCTCTAGTACTGCATGAAATAATTCTCATTTCCTTTGTCATAACAGCTCTTCAAATATGTCAAGAAAGGCAGCATGGCTTCCCAGGTAGCCTCCACTCAGTCATCATGGGCATCTGCTGCCCACAGTTTCTACCCCATGGATACCCTCTAACAGTTGCTCCCTCACTTCCAATCCTTCCATGATGTGTGCCCCTACCTACAAAAGAAGGGTCTGAAATCAACTTCCAACTTAGAAAAATTAATTTAATTATTTAGGGAACAAAGCCCCAAGTTTTTAGACTGCATTAGCTTCTCCACCTTCTGCTTCCAAACATGCTTGGAAAACATACACCAAATCACATCCTTTTTTCCATTATACTTTTCTGACCTTGGACCTTTTCTCATGTAAATACTGACCTCTAGCTAAGTCTGACTACTCTTCAAAGCCCACCTCTTTCACCAAACCTCAAATCCACAGCTTCTCCATCCCCTAGCTTCCCATAAAATGGACTTTCTTTTTATTAAACATATTTTATTGATTTTTTTACAGAGGAAGGGAGAGGGATAAAGAGTTAGAACCAGTGATGAGAGAGAAACATCGATCAGCTGCCTCCCGCACACCCCCTACTGGGGATATGCCCTCAACCAAGGTACATGCCCTTGACTGGAATCGAACCTCGGACCCTTCAGTCTGCAGGCCAATGCTCTATCCACTGAGCCAAACCGGTTAGGGTGGACTTTCTTTTGTAATAGCAGCACTAATAATTTATTTATTTGTGTTCCCATTGGTTTCAATAGGACATTATGAAATCTGTACTTGCACAGGCAGCCTTACTTGCTCTTGAATAACCATATAGTATATACCATAGTGGTATGCATATTGTTTAATGTTCATTAACATTTTTTCAATTGAATTAAATGCACACAACTTATCAAGTGCCTTTTGATCACAATTTCCCAAGTTTGCCAACCCAACCCTCACTGAGATCTGTCTTGATCTCAACCTACATTGTCAAAGTAGTTGCCACTAGGGACATGTGGCTATTTAGTTTTAAGCTCACATTAATGAAAGTTAAACAAAATTCAACCTTCAGTTCCTCAATCTCACTGGCCACATTTCCAGTTCTCATTAACCACATGTGACTAATAACTGGACAGACAGAAAGATACAGAATGTTTCCACCACTGCAGATGGTTGTTGGAGAGCAAAGGTCTCTAGACACTATTCCAAGGATAGAATCACTACCTTCCTTGGTGTGTGATTAGCCACATCACACTGTTGTCAAACAGCATGCAAGCCTTTGGCTAATTAAAATCCCCAGGTCTTTTTTTTTTTAATATATTTTATTGATTTTTTACAGAGAGGAAGGGCGAGAAATAGAGAGTTAGAAACATCGATCAGCTGCCTCCTGCACATCTCCCACTGGGGATGTGCCCGCAACCCAGGTACATGCCCTTGACCGGAATCGAACCTGGGACCTTTCAGTCCGCAGGCCGACGCTCTATCCACTGAGCCAAACCGGTTTCGGCCCCAGGTCTTTTTTGAATGAACAGCTTTTAAGCTAAACTTTCCTGATACCACGCTTAAATAATTACTGTGGGGGGTCTAAAGGTAATTTCCCATTTAACCCTAATACATTTACTCTTTTCTATTTTATCCCATATATCCAGCTTATCAAGATCTTTAATGTTTAATTCTGGCCCGTTTTAAGCTATCCTATCCTAGGTATGTGGCACCTATACATTTCTTCTGACTTCACATTAGCTGTTATTAAAAATGTTGTCTATAAGCAGGGTGACTATATAACTTGTCATCCAAGCAGGGACACTTTTCAGAATGAAATGGGAGTGCTGTGGAAATATATGCTGAGACACAGGCACTAACTGGGACTATGAGGCTAACCAGGATGGATGGAATTTTTTTTCACAAAAGAACACCTTCAGAACTACTGCCCATCAATAAAGAATTACAACTAAGCTAGTCAAAAGTCTGTTGATAGGTTGAGTGAAGTTGATCTAATCTGGGGCCGTATTATTCCAATTAATTCATTGGGGTTCTCATGAGACATAAATATCTTAAGTTTAAATCATCTCACTATTTTCAGCATTGAATAATTAAACCAACACAGAATTTTTTTCATAAAAGAAGAAAATATATAGTACAAATGGAAATAAAATTTATACATTAAATAAATGAGTGGAATAAAAAATTTACAAAATTTTCATATCTTTCTTATTGCTATATAAGGACTCCGGAGGTTCACAAAGAACAGTCCCTTGTACATGATAGATTAACAATGACTTGAGGCTCCATTTTAAGATTTGAGCAAAAGGAAAGAATATATATATCAATTTTGTTTGGGAATTTACTCAACATATACTATTTTATTTGTGAAAGTGTCAATTTGGAGGAAATCTACAGTTTACAGTAATCTTAACTATCCCTGTCCTTACATCTATGCCAACTGGACAAAATCTTGGTAAAATCCTAATTCATAGAATGTGTGCCATGTTTTTCAAAAAAAACGTAAGGACAAAAACAAGTGTGGATGCTTTAAAAATGAAAAAGGTGATGTAGCACTGCCAAGCCCACATAACAATAAAATATTGATTTATGTGGAGGCCTGTTTTCATAGATTTTATATAGAAACTAGAGGCCTAGTGAATGAAAATTTGTGCACTTGTGGGGTGGAGGGGGGGTCCCTCAGCCCAGCCTGTGCCCTCTTGCAGTCTGGGACCACTCAGGGGATATAAACCTGCCTGCTTAGGCCCACTCCCCAGGGGATCAGGCCAAAGCTAGCAGTCAGACATTCCTCTGGCAGCCCGGGAACCCTTGGAGGATGTCCACTTGCCAGCTTAGGCCCACTCCCCGGGGGATTGGGCCTAAGCCGCAGTCAGACATCCTTAACGCTGTTGAGGAGGCAAGAAAGGATCCTGCCATCACCGCTGTGCTCGCAGCCGTCAGCCTGGATTGTGGCTGAGTGGAGCTCCCCCTGTGCGAGTGCACTGACCCCCAGAGGGCAGCTCCTGCATTGAGCATCTGCCCGCTGGTGGTCAGTGTGCGTCATAGCAACTGGTCGTTCCCAGTCGTTCAGCCATTAGGGGCAATTTGCATATTACCCTTTCATTATATAGGATTATTATATAGGATCTAGAGACCTGGTGCACGAAATTTGTGTACAGGAGGGGTGTGTCCCTCAGCCCAGCCTGCACCTTCTCCAATCTGGGACCCCTCAAGGGATGTCTTACTGCCCGTTTAGGCCCGATTTCAGGCAGTCGGACACACCTCTCACAATCCAGGACTGCTGGCTCCCAACCACTTGCCTGCTTGCCTGCCTGATTGCCCCTACTGCTTCTGCCTGCCAGCCTGATAACCCCCTAACCACTCCCCTGCAATCCTGATTGACGCCTAACTGCTCCCCTGACAGCCCAATTGCCCCTAACTGCCCTCCCCTGCAGGCCTGGTCTCCCCCAACTGCCCTCCCCTGCTGGCCTGGTTGCCCCTAACT
>NW_006285791.1:1261224-1263086 GCF_000327345.1 Myotis davidii
GGTCACCCCCAACTGCTCTCCCCTGATGGCCTGGTTGCTCCCAACTGCCCTCCCCTGCAGGCCTGGTACCCCCCAACTGCCCTCCCCTGTGGGGCTGGTCCCCCCCAACTGCCCTCCCTTTCAGGCCTGGTACCTCCCAACTACCCTCCCCTGCTGGCCATCTTGTGGTGGCCATCTTGTGTCCACATGGGAGTGGCCATCTTATGTGTTGGAGTGATGGTCAATTTGCATATTACTCTTTTATTAGATAGGATCTGAATAATTTGGGGCAAGAATTGGGCGAAAGTCCCATAAGTTAATGTTGCTAAAAGTCAAATAAAGATCATAGCATAAAACTGAAGGAAAGGAATAAAATAATAACATTAAACTTAAACCAAGGGAAGAGACCAAGTTTGGGCTCCACTCCCAACTAGCCCTAGTCAAGTCCTTTTTAATCCCTGCCCTTGTTTCTTCATTCCTTCAAGAAATAAGTCTTGGCCCCAGAATGACCTCGGCAGGAGTTAAATAATGGTACCGCCCTTCAAAATCTACATGGACATACTTGAACCCAAGAGTTCTCTATATATATATGTTTAGAAGGAAATATTTAAGGCTTTTTTTTATCCATTGAAAATATAATTCTCATTTATAATTAAAATAAACTCTGGATTTGTCATTTATTATTTGGATCTCAAAAATGTGTAGCAATTATATACAATGCATCTTTTCTATTTTCAAGACATTTTTAGGACACTATATAATATTATTCCATTTGTCTTCTTATTTAGTCATGTTCTACTCATATAGATCATTTTTCCTTAAACTTGAAATCATATATTTGTAATTAGGTATTTATAAGTGAAATATTATTTCTTCAAGAAAATATTACTTCTATTGAGCTGTATTAATAACACTAAAATGAAGATTGATTACAATTAAGAAAATACTTATTTTCTTCTATAGCCTGGGTAAACAGGGAAAAACAATTTTCTAATCTAGAATTTGTGAGTTAAATATGTGTTATTTTATTTTGGTCCTTATTTTAATTCCCAAGCTAATAGCAATTCACAGGCAGTTAAGAAACTCAATTTGATCAATTTTGTAAGTCCCTTGTTTTTCATTAGGTTGATTCTTAAGACAGGTGGCCTTCAATTACTTTGGCAACAGCTCTGGCTAATGTTTTAATGATCCCTAGCAAGGGAAACAGAAAAGAGAAAAAAACAAGGTGGAGAGAGATTTACAAGGGTGAGAATAAGTGAGGCAAGGAGACAAAGTACATAACCACTGATTAACTCACGTCATTTAAACATCTGCAAGCTAAAAGGAGATACCTAAGTATCCTCGCACTGCAGACAAGTCCTTGAAGTACTTGCCAGAAAGAGTAGAGCCTAATTCTATATTCCAGACACACAGGAATTTGTCAAACAGCCCAGCTATTAATACTAATGCCACATCTAATTTGTGAAGGCAGGACTATACCAAAATACTTGTTGTAAAATGAATGGAAAGAACATCATCTCTTGCAACAGCCTTTAACTGTTCTCTCTGCTTCCATCTTGCCTCTCTGCTAATTTACATACAGCAGACAGAATACTGTCCAAGAATAAACTAGATTATATCACCCTTTTGCTTAAAACCCTCTAAAGCAGTGGTTCTCAACCTTGGCTGCACATTAGAATCACCTGGGAATCTTTTTAAAATCCTGATTTCTGGGCCTCATCCTCCGGAAATTCTGTTTCTTTGTTACTAATGTTGTGGCCTCACCCCATAACAAAGAAACAGAATTTCCGGGGGATGAGGCCCAGAAATCAGGATTTTAAAAAGATTCCCGGGGGATCCTGATGGGCAGCCCAGGCTGAGAACCACTGCCCAAGGGGAGGGGC
>NW_006285791.1:1263227-1274078 GCF_000327345.1 Myotis davidii
TACCTCTAACCCAGTGTTTCTCAACCTTCCTAATGCCATGACCCTTTAATACAGTTCCTCATGTTGTGGTGACCTCCAATTTTACAAATTGAACATAATTAAAGCATAGTGATTAGTCACAAAAACAATATGTAATTATATATGTGTTTTCCGATGGTCTTAGGCAACCCTTGTGAAAGGGTCGCGACCCACAGGTTGAGAACCCCTGCAAGAAGGAAAGGAGAAAGGCAGAGGGCTTTGAATCCGTACCAAAAGGAGGGAAAAAGAACTCTACTTGGACACAAAGCAGTCCAAGTAAGACCCCAGAGGCTTGAAATAGTGTAAAAGTTGGGAAGTTATGATGTGTTCCAACCATAAAGAAAAAGAAAGGATGGAAGGAGATGAGGTTGAATAAAGGGGTCCCAGTCTGTCCTCACATGGAAGTCATTACAAAGCCTCTTTCCCACACTCCCTCCTCACTCTCTTTCTCCCTTTCACCAGGTTCATCTATTTGCTTTCAAATAATCCCTCAATTGAAAACAATTCAGGAAGGAAGACTTGCAACATAAATGGCATTTCAGGAATAACAGGAAATTAACCTGTTATATACATCATTCTTTTGAGGTTGTTTTATCTTCCTTCTAAAGAGCCCTGACTGGTTTGGCTCAGTGGATAGAGTGTTGGCCTGCGGACTGAAGGGTCTCAGGTTCGATTCCAGTCAGGAGGAAGGGGAAGAGGAGGACGGAGCATGGTTTTCTTGGCCATCAAATGTATTTGAGGAAATGATTTCCAATAGTTTGGTATATGCATTGGACTTTTGACTCCCCCATCATTTATAAGTCTCTGCTTTTAATTACTGTTAATACCTGTGCCATGAACATTTTTTCACATTTTCTGTATTCTAGAGATTGTTATTCAAAATTTGTCTTGCACCTTTTCTTTCTTAAAGTCTAAGAACATACATTAAATAATTCCTCACAAACATCTCTAGATCCCTTTTGAAGCAAACAACTGAAACATTAAATGTTCACATTCTACTCTTAGATCTCTAAGTCTTTGAATACACATTTGTGACTGTCTGATTTTTGTTTCTGACTAAAACTTGGTAGATATAATAAATGACCTCAATGTGACTTCCCTATTCCACCTTTCTCTTGCATCCCCCATGATACATTCTGCAGAGCAGAATAGAGGGACTATATTTTTCTTATCCCAAAGATTTAGCATTCATTATGCTCAGATTTTTTTTTTTGGCACAGACTTTTCCTTTATATTCATTTGTTCTGCTGCAGGGACAAAAAGCTAGGAGATCAGAAAAATAAATAAATAAAAAGAAAGAAGAAGAAAGAATGCACCGAGCTTAGAAATCTTTTTCCTGTTCCCTCATGGGCATAAATGAGTACCTTTTCATGGCCAATCTTCTAAGAATTCATTTTCTTTCCTCTCTACCTTCACTGAATAAGGTGGAGAGCGTGCATTATCTGGGTAAAGTAGTGGTAAAAATAGTGCTACACCAGGATATGTCTTTCTTGTAAAGCCTGAGGGACAGCACATTAAAAAGCACAATCAAACTGTCCCATTCCTGGGGGCTCTTTCTACAGAGACAAAAACATTTGGATACACTGAGGAGTGTTAAACATGTGTGAAAACAAAGGCTGCTGCTCATAGGTGAACCAAAATTGATCTTTCTGGCCTTCAGTGCCAGTCACTGATAATCATCCATCATTATAGCTATTTTTCTGATAGTCAAGACCCCGGGGTAGGTGCTGGGCTGCCCAGTCAATGTCCTGGGTTTAGCATCGAGCCCTGGTTCCATCCCTGTGCTCAGAGAAGCAACAAACACAGGTAACTGTCCCTTGAGCAAGGGAAACTCTTCTAATCTGTTATGAAATAATCGTTAGCAACATCCCAAAGGAAGAGTGGCTGTCAACTTTTAGGGTGTCCAAGAATCACTGGAGAGCTTGTAGAAAATGCAGTAATTTTTTTCTTTGCACTCTACTTTCCCTGAATAGGGGGGCAGCATAGATTACCTGGGGGAAATGGAGGTAAAGATAGTGCTAAACTAAGACTGTATAGTCTCTAGGTGGGATGTGGAACCTAGGAAGCTTCATTTAGCAAGCTCCTCAGTGATTTTGATATAGATGATCTGTGGGCTACACTTTGAGAAAAAGTGCCCCAAACTATTTAAATGAGCAAGAGGGAGGGGCGTGGCTTATGCCTTGACAAGCCATTCTCCAAAATTGATAATAGATATTAGATTGAGGAATGGAAAAAAAGAAAAAGGAAGCATACATGTATAAAGGAATAAATTAAATGTATGTTTTATTCACTAATATAAACAGAGGGAATGCAAACTGAAAGAAACAAAGCCTGTCTAGTAGTGCTCAGTCTTGTGAACGGTACACAAGCTGCCACAATCCCCAGTGGTAAGTGTTTAATGGAATAGTGCATGCAGGGCAGGGGGCATGTGGAGGGTTGGGCTCAGCAGCCCAAGTCTGTGGAGATAGGCAACCTACATGCTCTGCCCGGAGGCACTGAGTCAGGCCTCAGAAGGGAGATGACACCTGAAGAATCAATAAGAATGTACCTGGTCACGAAGGTGGGAACATTGCAGGGAGAAGGAGCAGAGAGTGCCAAAGCACAGCCAGGACAAAGGATCCAACACTTTTCCAATTCTGCCTGCTCCAGGGCTGGGTGCAGGGAGAGAGGTGGTGGGCGACCATTTCTTTGAGTTGGCATCAAAACCGTGAATTTTTTCTTGCACTCAAAATTTTCTCTTACGTATCAGTTGCAGTTTGCAGAAAGCATACTATATTTGACACACTCAGGTTAGCAATGCAGAAACTACCATGATTTCTGCCTCAGAATTTTCAAGCAAATAAATCTCAGCCTGGGTCCTTGGCACTATATCATAAGGTGGACAATTAATATGATTATCATTCAGACAGACTATCTGAAAGTCACTAACAAGCTCTGTACAGTGACTATAAGTACTTCAATTAGTTTGCAAAAGAAAATTCCACTCACTTTTTACTTGCTTTGTGGTTACCTTTCCCCTCTGCTAGAAGCATGGTAGTACCAAAAGCTTGGAGAAGAAGGTAGAAGAAGGAGCCAGGAGAGGAGGTAGGAGGAGAAGCCAAGAGGAGGAGCTAGGAGAATAGCTAAGAGGAACTAGGACAGGGATGGGCAACCTTTTCGAGTGCATGCCAAAACCAGCAAAATCTCTGACTCAAAATTCTTCTGCATGCCAACCCTAATTTTTTGAGAACTTGTTATACCTACTTGATATCTCTTAAGGTGTATGTATGTGAAGAACCTTGAAGAAATAATAAAATTCATTCGAGCGACAAAAACACAGTATATGATGAAAAATACATTTTTTAATGTATACATGTTATGTAAAATTATTTATCTAAGATGCACCTACATTGAATTAATCTGAAACATAAAAAGTCGATATTAAGAAAAAAATTGTAAATGGAAGATTATAAGAGAGGGTTTTGCATGCCAGCAAAAGTTACTGGTGTGCCATGTTTGGCATGCGTGCCAGGGGATGCCCACCCCTGAACTAGGAGAAGGAGCTAGAAGGAACTTAAAGAAGTTTAGAGAAGGACCTGGAAGAACAGTGAATACCTGAACTCAAGGACACCATCCATACCACATTTAACAGGTTCCAGCATTGGTAGTGCTGTACACTTGAATAAAATTTTAAAATAAGGGAGAAAATTGTTTTTTTCGAAGATTTTACAGTGCCTTTTTTTCTATCAATGGTTTTTTTCTAATTTTTCTATAAGTTCACTTTACCTGATTTTTGTTCATGAATTTTATCATCTAAGTCAGCAATTTTCGACCAGTAAGCTATAAGAGCCACTGGTGTGCTGCATGAATTTTTAAAACATGCAATACCTGACTTTTTAGTCAGGGGCACTGACCTCTTTTCCCTTAGATTGTAAAAATAAGAAAATGACAACAGCCAACACAACAATAGCCATCCAGTGTGTCTGAATCAAAATTATACCTATTTTTTGTCAGATCAGCAGAAAATCTATATTTTGGTGTGCTGCGGAATTTTAGTAATTAGTTTATGCATGCCACAAGATGAAAAAAGTTGAAAATTGCTGATCTAAGTCAATTAGCTTTTTGAAATGCATACATAGGAAAAAATCTAATAATTGCTAAGCTAAGAATGGAAAATAATAATTTTACAAATATACCTCTCTGATCAGTCCTACTCACTGGTTTCAGTAATCAAATGAGAAGAACCTTCAGAGGTCTAAGTGCCAGCTAGTGCCATTCCATGACCAGCCAGGTACAGATATTCTCAGTTTATAAATATTTAGAGCATGCAAGTTGACAGAGAAACATTTTGTCTATTAAATCTAAAAATAAAATTTAAATGTGGCTTGTATTTTAATTTGTTTCCATTTTGTCTTCTGTATTTTATGCAAGCATCAGAACACAACAGATTAGAAAATAAAACCAGCCAATCAACACAGATGGTTTGATGTCCTGATCTAAGATAATCCTCAGAATTATAATAATTACAATATTAATTTACAGTTGCACAGAGCTTTATGTTTTTCAAACATTCTCTCAGCAGCATTCTCTTGATAGCAACCTTGCTAATTATTCATCTCCACTTTACAGATGAAGAACTTTATCTCCAGAGAGATTAGTGGATTAGCAAAGGTCACACAGGAAGACTGAGGCAGACCTAGGACCAGGACCCAGAGCCCCATTACCCCAAAAAAGGTTTCTTCTCTCCCACCATATCTCGAAACCATCACTTAAAATTAAAATTTCAGAAAATCTACCAATATTAGGAAGAAATGTTTTAAACTTTTTCTAGGGCATGGTTCAATCTAGTGTTTAAAAATTCTTTTCTACTTATGGATCATTTTAATCAGCAGAAATATTAAAGATCCATAATATATACCATCTCTCCTTCTATTATACAGAAGGGAAAAACAGATACCTAAAAATATAAGTGCTATTTATCGAAAGGCTAAGAATAAATAGGCGTTACATCTCAGGGCCCAATGTCCTTCCCACTTATAAACACCACCTCTTTTACTAATTTATTCAATATATATTTACTGAGTGTCCACTGGCCACAAAGGGCTAACTTAGGTGTTAGTGACATGAACAAAAAATCCCAGTGTCTTGCAGGTCACCTTCTAGTGGGACAGATAAACAGACAATAAATAAAAAAAAGTAAATTAAACATGCACTATGCTGATAAACAGAGAAGAGGAGGAGCACGAGAGCCAGGGAAGCAGACGTTTTAAGTAGAGTAATCATGGTACACATCACAGAGCATCTTTGCTTTGGTATACTTATTTATATTATACATGCTTATAATTTATTCATTCAGTTTCTCAAAAAAAGTTATCATTTTTGGCCAATGAAGGAAGTGCTTTAGGAGCAAAATCACAGTTCAGTAACCTTCACAGAAGGCAAAGGCTTTGGGATAAAATACTTTGAAGATTTAAATGCCCTGGGGAAGTTCTGTCCTGTTCTTGCCATCTTCATGATCCAAGGGCAGAAATGAATAACAGCAGGTACACCTTTTATGATTAATTAACAAGTGTTCAACCTGCTCTCCTAACATGCCCTGGTCTGTGCTTGAATTGTGGAGAAAGGATGGAGATATTTGGCCCTGCCTTTAGAGAGTTTACAGTCTAGCTTGGGTGATAAAAAAAAAAGAACATTCTTCAAACATCCCAAAGGCATTTGGGATGAAGGTAAACAGTAATGACTACAGGATGCTGCAGGGTTTGGGGGCACGTTGAGAAGGCTGGGTGTGAATCTCTTTACTTGGGCAGTGTACTTCTTATGGGACCCCAAAAGTCTCCTCTATCAAATAATAATGTAACAAACATGCAATAATGTCATTCTTTTCATTGTAGCTAATTTATGGGGTGGAAGCAGGAGAGAATTTCTCAAGAATAAGAACTAAGACTAAGAAAAGTTCAGAAAAATAGAAATATAGCATTCCTTTAAAGTGTCTGGTATGATTTTAATTAAGAAATGAAAGGCATGCTTCAGCATATTTTAACTATTATTGTTCTTTGGATGAAAGACTGTACATTTTGAATTCATGTGGCTTACAGTACTGCTTATTTTCTGGGCTTGTGCTGCATGTCACAGAGAGAATGACTTATTGTGGGTTTATGAAGAAGGTCTATAAATTTTTATTTTATTTTACTTAAAACAAGAGTCAGGAAATTCCTCCCACAGGATGGTAATAACAGCCTTTTATGACATCAAAGTTGATGACCGCTTACAGAAGAGAATTCGGCCTTTGATGGTGTGTAACTGCATGACCTAAATGAAATGAGATGGATGGTCCTCCCTTGAGTGGATCTTTATATTGTTTTAAAATATATATAGAATGAAGGAAAACAAGATACCAGTAAAGTTCATCTTCATACAGTGCAGTGCTATTGAGGTGATATTGTGCAATGCCAAAAGTGAAAGTGGATTAGTATAGCTTAGAACTGAAATTTTAGTCCAGCTAAGCAGTGACCCATTTCTATAATTAATTTAAATGAATTAAAACTTCTTTGTAACACATTAACTATTAGGAAAAACAAAACAAACTAAAAACTAGTCATGCTAAAGCTCTGGCTACAGGAATAAGTCATTCTTCATACCTAAGCTAGAGCTGAGATTTTATATCTTTAACTGTAAGCATCAAAACTATTTTTATTTTATTTTGGACATAAATCACATTTTCTTAACTAGGAAAAGCCTGTGCTTCCAGAGTATTCTGTCTCTACTTTCAGGGCATATAACTTACTATCTAGAAATTACTTCTTTTCACATCTGTCTGCTGCCCTAATAGATCACACACACAGTCCTCAGGAGCAGAAAACGTGTTTCATTCACATCTGCTTCGCATGTAGTAGGTGATCAATAGCCTTTGTGGAATGAATCAGCAGTGCCCGAACCATGACTACTGCAGTGCCTTCAAAAGGATCCTGTCAGTGAAGAGTCAGGCGTCACCGTGAACATGCATTACTGAGTTGGACTGCAGCAGAGGTTCCCCAGGTCCTCCTCAGGATTGCAGGACCGTTTGCCTCAACGTTAACTGGTCCCAGGTGCCATGGGTTTTCAACTCCTATTCAGAGTTTTAACAATTTCTAATCTCATGGGAAACCAGACCTCCACACTTGATTTTTTCAGATACCTTAGTATAGTAATGGATTTCCAGTGATATTCCCAGGAGTAAAAAGGGTCCAGTGAGTAAAACTATGAGCTTTAATGAAAGAATTTTGGGAACTCTCTCCTGGCAGCTCAGAACCACAACTCCTTCACCCCTTTTTACACTTGATCTTAGCCAAAGGCCAAGAAGTGATTCCCCTAACCCCTTTATAATTTTGTTGTTGTTGTTTGGTTTTTGTTCTCAAATATGAATCAGAGCGGTGAGGCTGTTGATTGAATAGTTAAGAAGATATATTTTCCAAACCTAAAAACTCTTGTAGTTATATTGAGTTTACAGATTCCTGGAAATCAAGTCCCTTGGCAGGTAAATGTTTTCTTGGAACTCATGGATTCTATAAATTTGTAAGCTCCTGAACCAATAAAACTCACATTTCAGTGACAAAGTGTTTGACCTACCATTAGGCAAGTACCACAAGTCTTCAACACTTTTACAAAATAGAAGTAACCTTTGTGAATTTGTGTATCTAAAATTTTAAAGTATTTAAAACTCATTAGAGGAAAACTTTTTGGTAACAATATTGGAGTTTTGTTGTTATACGCACTACAACTTTTTTAAAATGCAATATTACTTGTAACATTGCACATTTTAAATGACTTACGGATTTCATATGCATTATCTAATTTGATAATCATGGTGATCACTCTTAAATATAGGCTATTGTGAGATCTTTATCAATTCATCTGTAATACTAAATTCTCAAATTTCACTTAGTTCTAAAACTGGCCTCCTCCATATGATTTCACTCATGTATGGAATTTAATGCACAAACTGAACCCCCAAGCAAAATACAGACTCATAGATAGAGAGCAGGCAGACACCTCACGGGGTAGGGAAAATGGGAGGGTTGGGGGTAGAAGGATTGAGCAAGAAAAGAAAAAAAGAGAGAGGGAACTCATGGACATGGACAACACTGTGGCGATGGCCAGGGAGGGGGTTGGTAAAGGTGGAAAAGGGCATATGGGGGGATAAATGGTTACTGGAAAAAATAAAATATAATTTAAAAATAAAAAAATAAAACTGGCCTCCTGAATTCTCTTATCCTAGATATTATTCATTTCTTGTGTAAATGTCAGGGGCCAGAGAAAAATAAACTCACATTCTGCCATTTGAAGCAAGGAGCCTGAACCAACATCATTAGTGCAGTCAGCATTTGGTATTCAAGTTAGAATAAAAGGGCTTCTGCTTCCCAATGGCCTCCTTTTGACCATTTTTAGTTTCCTTAGTCATTATTAAAGTTATATTGTGAAGAAAATGTAATGTTTATAATATGAATGTGACATTATTTCTTTAAGATGTGCATTAAAGAATTGGGCATGCCCATAAATTCTTGTGTTTTTATAACAGGTTTTGATATTTTGAAAAAATAGCAGTTTGTATAAGTTACAAAAATAATGGGATTTGTATTTACTAATAATTTTAAACATGAAATGAATCTATAATAAGTAGACAGCTTCTTATTTAAGCATACCTTAATTATAATTTTAAAACATTTGTTACACAGCTTATTCTAGAAAAAATTGAATGCTACTTGGATATTTGTAATGTTGTTGTATACACACAACTTTTCATAATTCCTTTTTCTAATTTCATTTCCAACAGTGAAAGAAAGCAGAAAGGTATAACAAAACCTCTTCTAGCATGGTTGTATTTTGTCTAAAAATTATCTATTAACTGTTACTTTATACAATGCTAAATTACTATTAAAAACTCTGTAATTACAGAGGAATCTTGCAGGCATTCAGAATGAGTATATTAGGAGTCAAACAGATAAAATCAGTTCCTAATTCTTAGTCTACTCGTGGTCATCCGTGTGTGACTTAAGAGTTACATGCAGGACTGCAATTTCAGAGAAGAAAAGAGGAAAAAGAAAATGGGTCTATTGTGTGCCTTACTATAAAAGGCTTCTCTAGGCTTTTTAGAAAAGGTACACATTTCTAAAACATTTTCTGTGATGTAGAGCAAGAGAAAAATCCTAAAAGAGTTTGCAATTCTTAAGAAAGTGAGAAGAGAAGAAGCATGACGAGGTCCTTTAAAAATGTTTTACATGTTCTCTGAAGTAGCAGACAGGGAAAAATTAGCCCCAAAGCTTTGAGCCCTCAACAGATAAAACCAGAACAAAAGGAATCCAAGCAGGACCCCAAGGAAACCAGATTTCATACCTGAGAGAAATTAAGCTCACTCACTGTCTAGGGCTTTTATGTCTAAGTAGTTTTACACTTAGTGGCTTAAAACAACACACATTTACCAGCTCACAGAAGTCCAAAATGGGTCTCACTGGCCCCAAATCAAGGTGTCAGCAGAGTTGCATTCATTCCTTTCAGGAAGCTCCAGGGGAGAATCTGTTTCCCTGCCTTTTCCAGCTTCTAGAAATTGCTTGCTTTCTTGGCTTATGGCCCCTTCCATCTTCAAAGTCAGCAATGGCATGTCTAATCTTTCTCGCATTGAATCACTCAGTGACTCTGCCTCCCTGGGCCACATTTAAAGGGCCTGTGTAAGTTTGCTAGTAACAAACTGATGTAACAAAGTGCCTAAACAACAGAAATGTGTTGTCTCACAGTTGTGGAGGCTACAAGTCCAGATCAGGGTGTTGGTAGAGTCTGTTGCTTCTGAGAGTGGTGAGAGGAACATCTGGTTCAGGCCTCTCTCCTCACTTATAGCTGACAGCCTCCTTCCTGTATGTTCACATCATTTTCCCTCTATACCTGTCTATGTCCAATCTCCTCTTGTTATAAAGATACTCGTCAAGTTTGAGGAGAGCCCACTTTAATAACCTTATTTTAACTTAACTACCTATGCAAAGGCCCTATTTCCAAATAAGGTCGCATATTGAGGTAATGGAGGTTAGGACTTCAACATATGAATGGGGGTGGGGCACAATTCAACCCATTACAGGACCCTGTGATCATGTTGGGGCTACTTGAATAATTCAGGATACTCTCCTTCAGGTCTGATTAACAACCCTAACTCCATCTGCTTCCTGAATTACCCCTTTGCATTATAACAAGTTCTGGGGAAAAGGACGTGGATGTCTTTGGGGGGATCACTATTCTACAGATCATATACAGATCATACTCACTTTCTTTTTTTATGTAATAGCAAATGTTTATTAGGAAATCTGGTATACCTTCTATGTGTTGATGCCTCAGATATTTTAAATAACTGATAAATGGTGACAGAAAGAACTGCTGTTTCAATGTAGGGTGAAGCAACTGGTAAATGTAAGTAGGGGCAAAATACATTTTAAGGTGAAATAGATTATTCTAACAATTATAAAGATGGATGTAACACATAATATTTTTAAAAACAATTAAAATTTTACTGCCTCTGGATTCCTCTAGTGTTCTTATTGTTTCCCGTCTCATGTTTAAGTCCTTTATCCATTTTGAGTTTATTTTTGTGTATGGTGTGTAAGTTGGTGGTCTAGTTTCATTTTTTTTTTTTGCATGTATCTGTCCAATTTTCCCAACACCATTTATTGATGAGGCTGTCTTGACTCCATTGTATGTTCATGCCTCCTTGGTCAAATATTAATTGAGCATACTAGTTTGGGTCAATTTCTGGGTTCTCTGTTCTGATCCATTGGTCTATGTGTCTATTCTTGTGCCAGTACCATGCTGTTTTGAGAGGAATGGCTTTGTAATATA
>NW_006285791.1:1275076-1293379 GCF_000327345.1 Myotis davidii
CTTGCATCCCTGGGATAAATCCTACTTGGTCATGGTGTATGATCTTTCTGATGTACTGCTGGATCTGATTTGCTAGCATTTTGTTGAGGATTTTGGCATCTTTGTTCATGAGGGATAGTGGCCTGTAATTCTCTTTCATTGTGTTGTCCTTATCTGGTTTTGGTATTAGGGTGATGCTGGCTTCATAGAATGAGCTTGGAAGTGTTAATTTTAAATGTGCAGACATTGCCAAAAGTCCTAGAAGACTATTTTATGTTGATACTATATATTTAAAAAATTATTACATTAATATCACATATCATATCTCTTTATAACAAATTAGTAGCCAACTGCATTTAATATATAAGTACACTATTTAATAAATATTACTTCCAAATCATCCTTCTGTGGAAGAAAAACATTTTTCTCAAGCGGCAAAAAGGAGGTAAAATTTATAACCAAGATGTGAAATTTACATAAAGCCATCCTTGAAAAAAATAAAATAGGAATTAGTTCTGTTTCAGAAAAAAATAATTCCAAATTAGTTGGGAGCTCTTTAAATAAGGAATTTTCCTCATTCTATTTGTCCCATAGAATAGCTATGCCTCACAATTAATAATTTAAAAACGTAACTTATAATAAATAATAATTTTACTTAAAATAAGGCATAAAACAGAAATCATTTATAGGAAATGTCCAATATAAACTATAATTTGGGATTAGGATTCAAACAAAATATCAGGAGAAAAAAGCAAAGTAGCACCACTTGTTATGTGGGTCTACTATGCATGGGATAGATACAGATATTTCAAGTGACAATCCTACAAGGTAAGTAGGTAGTATTTTAAATTGTGGAAACTGAGGCTCAGAGTTACATGATTTACCCAAGCTCAAACAAAATATAAGGGCAGCACTGGAATTTGAACTCAGGTTTCTCTGAATGCAAAGCTCATGTTTTACTCCATGCTGCTTCCCTAAATCAGAAGAAAATATAATATATAGATTTCCAATCTCTTCATTTATAGGATATATATTTTAATGGGAGTATATAACTCTATGTATAATACACATTCAATTTAAGAATTATCTTTAAAATATCCAGCTTATATGTTAATGATTATATGCTAAGCCTAGTAGTTTTAGGTGATATATTTTAAAAGGGCTTTGTAGCCCATGTTTAAATTTTCATTTCCAAGAGTTATCTCTTATTTGTAAACTAGAGACCCGGTGCACAAAATTCATGCACGGGTGGGGGGAGGCGGTCCTGCAGCCCAGCCTGTACCCTCTCCAATCTGGGACCCCTTGGGGGATGTCCGACTGCCGGTTTAGTCAAACATCTCTCTCACAATCCAGAACTGCTGGCTCCCAACCGCTTGCCTGCCTGCCTGCCTGCCTGCCTGATTGCCCCTAACCGCTTCTGCCTGCCAGCCTGATCACCCCCTAACCACTCCCCTGCCAGCCTGATTGACACCTAACTGCTCCCCTGCTGGCCCCATTGCCCCCAACTGCCCTCCCCTGCAGGCCTGGTCCCCCCCATCTGCCCTCCCCTGCCAGCCTGGTTGCCCACAACTGCCCTCCCCTGCAGGCCATCTTGTGTGGGCCATCTTTGACCACATGGGGGCGGCCATTTTGTGTGACAGCATGATGGTCAACTTGCATATCACCTGTTTATTATATAGTATTTTTATTACATAGGATTTTTGCTCTCAGCAAGACAATTATAACTCTATAGGGTGCATAATCTGTTTTGTCCACTTGACTTTCTTAGTAAGTCCTTTGTACTAAGGAATAAAACACCACAAAGTCTCTCATCTTGAGCACAGTGTATCTTATTTACAAGATGCTTTGAAGTTCATAGGCTGTTTCCTGCCTGGCATGTCCTTTTCCAAAATGGATTTCAGATGTTACTGGTTTAGTTATTGGTTCAGATTGTTTAAAAGTGGGTATAGCTATGCTTTAGGTCCAGTTAAATTTAATCCCTACTGAAAGTAGGATAATTTTCATAATTGATGTTATATGATCACCATATTACTCTTCCAACATTAAATTTTTCTTTGCAATATTGGCAACTCCAATAATAAATCAACATCAAAAGTGTCTTTTTTAAAAAAAGTATGATCATTCAATGACAGATCAATTTTTAACTTGAAAGCCATAATCAGGACAGTCTTTTAAAATAACAGTAGAATTTCTACAATAGAAAACAATTAGGCAAAGCAGGTAGCTCCAGCAGTACTTATTGATGGATATTATCAGCTTCCTTCTGCATGCCCAAAATGGAATGGAGCCCGCAACCAAAGCATGTGGCCTGACCATGACATCCTGGTTCATGGTTCGACATTCAACCACTGAGCCACACTAGCCAGCCAATAAAATCTGTTAAGTGACAAAAGCACCCTTTTAACACAACTTTTTAAGTTTTTATTGAATTTATTGGTGTGACATTGGTTAATAAGATTAAGTAGGTTTCAAGTGTACTATTCTATTATACACCCTCTGTATATTGTATTGTGTGTTCACCACCCAAAGTCAAATCTCCTCCCATCACCATGTTTACCCCCACTTTACCCTCATCAACCTTACCCCATCCCCTGACAGGGCTATGATCTCAGATATTATGGATTAAGAATGAATTTTAAAACAAGAAAAATTCATTAAAAAGGGAGATGGTCTTGCCCTAACTCTTTTGGCTCAATGGATAGAGCATCAGCCTGGGGACTCAAGGGTCCCAGGTTCGATTCCAGTTGCAGGCACATACCCAATAGGGAGTGTGCAGGAGGCAGCTGATCAATGTTTCTCTCTCATCGATGTTTCTCTCTATCCCTCTCCCTTCCTCTCTGTAAGAAATCAATAAAATATATTTTTTAAGGGATTTGTTTTCTAGGTTTGAAAAAAAATGGGAATTAGCAACCTGCAATTAACCACTATTTGTGGACTTCTCATTCATCAAAACGCTTTCCATCATAACCAGTGAGACTGAGCACCAAGGCAGTATTTCTTCGTTAGTGCTGCTTGGCTTGTTTTTGGTTTTTGTTTCCTACTGAATAAAAATTAACTGGCGATAATGAAATGTCTGTTTTGTTATAGGTGTTGTATAGTGATCACTATAACCTGTTTGGGCTTGCTACCCATAGTATTGGAACACTGCATTTACTAAGTTGAGGAGGCTAGACTCAGTGAAATAAGGTCACACATATTTTGTAATCCATTTACATGTATGGATATGAAATACACCTTTCCTTGGACATAAGGAAAAAACTTCTTTTTAATGGAACTAAAGAGAAAAGTGAGGTATTTTATTTCTAAAAATACCCATGCCCTATCTGTCAATACTTAGTAATGATTGACAGCTGCCCAGAGGGCTTAGTCTCAGGAAAGGCTAATAAATGGCCAAAAGCAAATAGCTCATTAAGAGCTAGAAAGCAATGACTTTTTATATCCTACAGCTAACTTTGTGACAAATAGGATGATTGGCCTTACATTTTCCAAATGGTCTCCCTTCTTTCATTAGGAAACAGGAATACACACCACTGCAAGTCAGCATGTCTTATAGATGGTTCCAGTAGAAGAATGCTACCTGTAAATAGCTTGGTTAGTCAGAAATGTACTGACTTCAAGAACAATATTTCAATCACAGTCATTCCCTCCTCAAACATGAAGGTCATGTTCTTAAAAATCCCTGTGGGAGTAAAATTACAAGTTGAGAAAATATCACTGAAGAAAAATGAGGCTGGAGGTCACAGTCAAGAAAGAATCTATAAAAGCCCTTACACTTTTCACTCACTAAATACCTGTGCATGTACTGTGTATGTATAAGAGCTACACACTGAATAAAGGTAACAACAAAGATGTGTTGCTCATTTTAAAATGTGAAATAATTGGTATTAAACTATTACTTTCCATTTGTCTTCTCTAGCACTCTAGAAATTTCTCAGGATCTCTTTTCCCCCTAATATCAATGTCCTAGACTTTGTTTCACTTTGTTGCACAGAATACCCACACTAAAACGTTTTCTGTGTCTGTTGATCCATTCAAATGTTCAACTCATTTCTCATTTGATAATGACTTACTAGTAAAAGGAAAATATTTTATAATAAAATAGCATGCATTTTAATACATAAATGCTCAAGAAAGACTTCACTGGAAACCAAAGTATCTCCCAAGATTTCTCAAATGCTCCCTAATGGACAACATCTATCCAAAGAAGAACCTTTAATTTAGGACCCATTGCTTGTCTTCATCCAGCCCACGGGCTTAAGAATGCATTTTTAAATGGTTGGGGTAGGAATAAAAGAAGAAGTATATTCTGTGACATTAAAATTACATGAAATTGAAATTTCAGTGTTCATAAATAAAGTTTGACTGGAACTTGCCTACACTCATTGGTTTATGGCTAGTCTCTGACTGTTCCTGTGCTACAACCACAGAGTGAGTAGGCCCACAAAGTGTAACAGAGTGATGGGCCCACAAAGCCTAAAGTGTTATTATCTGACCCTTTACAGTGAACGTTTGCCAATCCCTTATCTAAAACTGCAATATCCCCTAGTACATCAAGTTATACATTCTCAGCTCTGTCATAATCCCACAACCAAATCCACATTTCAATGCTTCTTCACTGATATGTCATTCTAAGACAGGATTTTAATTTGTCCTTTCTTTTTTATCTTGCCCCAATTCAGTTTAACTCTGCTTTGGGGTTTCAATATTTTTGGTTTGCTTTTGTTGTTTTATGTTTTAATTCTCTCCAACAGAAATTACTTTTATTATTCATAAAATCTATATATTCCCGAATCAAGAAAAATATTATATTTATTTTATATCTAAGTACTATTTCATGAGATTCCTGAAATTAGTTCCCATCAGATTTTCCTATGATTCCTCAGGTCACGGCCCTCTAGAGCTCTCTGGTAAGTTTTGTGGAGACTTCTGTCCTGCCACAGGCAATGCCACTCTTCAGACCAGGTGTGCCTTCCATGGCGACTGCTATCACCTGACTTTAAGTTGTTGACTTCTTTTCTCCTGGCTACTCTTTCAAAGCATAGGGCAGACTCTGATTCTAAGAGTCTGAGACCAAGCCTTAATAAAGGCTTAAAGATATGATGGGAAAATGGACAACACAAAATATAATTGATAACTGCTACCCTAATGGCTGGCTACCTTTAAAGCCCATAGCTCCAAAACCACTGGGACCAGAGTGACTAATTTCTAGGAAATCACCACCCACCTCCTTGCCTTGGTATCTGGGACCAACTGAGCCCCCATCAGAGGTGGAGAAAGTTGTCCTTCTCAAGGCCCACTTACGTTTTACTACATGTCTGGGAGATTAACCTTCTCTCCAGACATTCAATCTCCTAAACGGAAACAATGTCCTCAAAGGCTAGGGACTGATGTGGCACCATGGCCTAGACCAGTGGTCGGCAAACTCATTAGTCAACAGAGCCAAATATCAACAGTACAGCGATTGAAATTTCTTTTGAGAGCCAAATTTTTTAAACTTATATAGGTAGGTACGTTGTTATTAAGTTAGTTAGGGCACTCCTAAGCTGGCCTTAGCTAAAAACATCCTCAATCTGACTGAGGTACATTCGCTGAGGTCGACCCCTTCCAACTCTCCCATCCACACTTGTCTTGTATACTTGTTTCGTCTATCTCCTTTCCAAAAACCGACTTCTGCGCATGGGCCACAAAGTTTTAGTCACACTGTATGTGCACACCCGCACGTGGTATTTTGTGGAAGAGCCACACTCAAGGGGCCAAAGAGCCGCATGTGGCTCGCGAGCCGCAGTTTGCCAACCACGGGCCTAGATTATAGAAATCCAAGTCTGTCAATACAGTTAGCCCAGCATCTCAATTGTCTTCTACTCTCAGCCACAATCTTTTCTCTAACATGAAGAGACAAGAAAATCAGGTGTGCTTTTCTTTCTGAGTCCTGTCTTAACTTATAATCATACCTAGATCAAATCATAATTTTCACGCATAAAGCATCTGCATTTAAATTTAGTTTGTGTGTACAGAGGGGTAAATTTTTCATGACTCATATAGCCCATCTCCATTTTTTAACACAATTGTATTGAATTATCTCATTGTCAATATATCCTGAGAGTAAAGGTTAGGTATCTGTTTTACATCTGCATAACCAATAATATCCAATAGAGTGGATCCTCAAAGAATAAAAAGGTCTGTTCCAAATGTGGGGAAATTTCTGTGACTCTTTAAAAGGTAATTTTTCAATCTAAAAAAAACAACCCATAAAACTTTAGGTTTGGTCCTTTGAACAGAAACTGTAATTAAAATTACTACTATTTACAAAAAGTTATATAGAAGCACATTAGCGAACTCCTTCCTGAAGAGAAGTATTTTTTATACTCTGATTGGGTTTGTTTTTTAAAATACTAAGAAGAACTCAATCAGCATTTTACACAAATTCATCTACCCACCCTTTTTTAAACCCACAAAAAATTTCCTGTTTAAACCATTTTTAATTACTTTCATGGTTTTTAGATTCTTGTGGACGTGAATACTTGGTCTTCTAGTTATCTACTAAAGGTTTAATTATGTCCTTCCAGTTTCTGGCTGAAGTCTCCAGGAACCTGTCTACATAGAGCAAGCACAACTGAAAGACATGAGTCTATGCATTTTGCAGAGGGCATAATTTCCTGGTCTAGCCACTCTGGGCACATATTATTACATTACTTATCAGTTTTTCCACTCAATTTGTGTGCCTTTAGCAATAACTAAAGAGGTTGTGGACCCTGTAAAGACAGCAATAACATTAGATGAGAATAATTAAACCCATAAAATAGGTTAAATTTACTAACAAATATTTATAAATACATATAGATCAAGTAATGAATAAATTGGTCAAACTAATAAATACTTCCTTTAACTTTGTAAACTCTCTTTGTTCAATGGAATAGCAATCTTGGTCTCAAATCAGACCCAGAGTAAGTAGGAAGGAATTACGTGTTGACTTAAGAAAAGTACCTACTGAAAATATGACTCACTTGATTGTATAGGGAGCGATAAAATGCACATAAACATATTTTAGTTTTTGATCTGAATGCCAAAATTGATAGAATATGTTTTTTTAATTTAATGAAGTTCTGTAGTGCAATTCTAGCTTGCAAATATTTTTTTAAAAAAACTTCATAGCAATACAATGACATGTGCCCTCCATCCTTAAAAATAGAGTAAGGCCACCAAGATTCTCTGTGGGCCAATCATGAGGTGTGAAATCAGCTCACCTCCACGACTATTCCATTAGATCCTGCTCACACATCAAAGGGAAGCATAGCTCTATAGATAGCAATTTGTTCTTTATCCTGATTTTCCTATGAAATGTTTAAAAGATCCAAGGCAATACAACTCAGCTCTCTTAAGATAGCATTTTTATAAACTAACCAATTCCATTCTGAAGAAAAAGAATTGTGACTATCTAACTATGAGGAATTTTTACATATGTATTTTTCTTAGTTTGGGTTTACATTTGGATATAAAATATCTACATCTATCTATTATTTTTCCATCAGAAAGTCACTTTTCCTCAAACTAACATTAGTATTGCTGGATTTCTAGTACTAATTATGAAACACAACTGGAAAGCTGTTTAGGTGTTGATGCTCTTGAAAACAGAAGTTTTCCAAACTAATCTTTCCTTTAAAAACTAAAAACAAAAACAAAAAAAAATGTGCCTCTCATTGGATTTGTGATTACCTGTTCTCATTCACTATTAATAAAACACATACAGCCTGGCCAGTGTAGCTCAGTGGTTGAGCATTGACCTATGAATTAGGAAGTCACAATTTGATTCCCGGTCAAGGCACATGCCTAGGTTGTGAGCTCAATCCTCAGTGTGAGGCGTGCAGGAGACAGGCAGTGGATGATTCTTTCTCGTCATTGATGTTTCTCTCCCTCTCTCTTCCTCTCTGAAATCAATAAAAATATTTTTTAAAGAAACACATACAGAGAGAGACAGACAAAGAGACAAAGAAAGAGAGAGAGAATGAGAATAAGAGAAAATAAACATGTTGAAAACCTTATCCTTTAACTTTACTGGTAAGAACACTTTGTAGATAGTTTTTCTATGAGTAAAGTAAGTTTGGCATATATATCTCAAATATCTCCTTGGAGGTGTCACTTTATTTTTTTGGAGCAAGTAATTTCCTTCCAGACAATTATTTGTAGAAGTGGTACTTAGTACACCATTACATTTCACTGGAGAGAACTGTGTCTCATTGCCACATCTAGCTGCAAAGGAGTATGGGAAATACGGTCTAAGGGCAATCATGTACCCAGATAAAGTCTTTTTCAGTGGACCAAGAGAAGAACAACACTGAGAGGTAACTAATAGGTGCTTATTTGAGCACTTTATTATGGGATCCCCAGTACTCCATTTATCTGTTTTTATGTTGTGGGTCTAAATCTTGAGGGAAGAAATTATACTAATATATTGGATCTATGTTCCTCTGCACCCCGAGATCTGCACATATTAGGCCACTTACTATGTTTTAATTAGATTGAGTCCAAGTCCCAACAAATAACAGGTTACTTACTGCATATTTTGGAAATGTAAGGTCTTACTTTAAGAAAGGGTCTGCCCGTGGGGGCTGAGGGTGGCCGGGAGAGGTCAATGGGGAAAAAGGAGACATATGTAATACTTTAAGCAATAAAGAATTTTAAGAAAGAAAGAAATAAAAATCATAAAGAGAAAGAAAGGGTCTGCCCAAACAGGAAAAATTTGTACCTTTTACAATGTCTATGCCGGGATCTAGGCATCTATTACTTTGATGCTCCTACCTTCCTTGCAGAGCCCTAAGGGCAATAGAACTCTGTTGACATCAGAAAAGATTAATGCTAAATACTAGATTATTCACCATTGGTTCAGATTAAATACTTTTACAAGTATTTAAAATTAAATCTTACACATTGGTAGTATGAAATAGCTTCATTTTCAAAATGATGTTGACTTTGGCTAACTGAACTATTAGTCATGGTTCTCCAGAGAAAGAGAACCAGTAGGAGAGAGAAAGAAATTGCCTAACATGGTCATGGAGACAGAATTCCTAAAATCTTTAGTTGGCAAACTGGAGACCCAGAAGAACCAATGTTGTAAGTTCTAGTCTGAGTTCCAGTCTGAAGGCATAAGACCAACATTGCAACCTAAAGATGGTCTGACAGAGAGAGTGAACTCCCCTAACTCTGTCTTTTTCTTCTACTCAGCATTCAGTGGACTGGATGCCTACCCACATTGTGAAAGGCCCTTAGCTTTACTCAGTCTACTGATTCAAATGTTAATCTCATAGATACACTCAGAATAATGTTTATCCTAACCAAATATCAGGCACCTTGAAATCCAGTTACTTTAACATGTCAATTAACCATCATGGCTGTTGACTATCATTCTCTTTAGTAAAAGTTCTGAATTAGATCAAGCATGGCAAAAATATCAGGTAGATACTGGGAAAACAGTTGTGCTTTTTTTTAATTTCTAAAGAATTGGCATTGGCACTTCACCTTAGGTGTGATGTGGGATATATTTTAAGGAAACAACCACACTCTAAGCAGAATTAATATGAGACACTCAGAGCTACTTATTAGGAATAGGATATATACTGCAAACAGAGAGAAAATATGTAGCAATTTAATAATATCTTGTGATAAATTTGGATGGTGGCCTTTTTTCCTCCTCTCAATAGTTTTCCCATAGTATTAAAGACTTTCTGAGATAGCTGTATAAATATGACATACAATAAAAATTTAAGAATAACATCCACAATTGGTTTTTTCCTTTATAAAATAATTTGCAGGCTTTTAGGCTATCTGTGTCTCTTGAAATGATGTATAAAAATGATAATGACTCAACGGTGTAACACACAATCAATTCAGATAATTATAGCACAAAAGTGGATTTCTTTTATTCCAACTGGCTCTTTTAACTAATCTGATAAAGCCTACAAGCAATTCCTACTTAATTTGTGCTGGGCGTATATAATTTTAGCAGACTTGAAGCATCATTATGCTCCCTTAAAATTTTGGTTAAGGCTCTTTGGGAAACTGTAATGTCGAAATTTTATTGGCTTCATGAAGGACACCAAGCCTTAAAACATTAATAGGAAAACCCCTTCTTACTACTGCATGGGGTTTCCCAGTTTTAAGATACAAAATATACAAACTTAGCCACTTTCTCTTTATATTATTCTGGTTCACAGTAAAGCTTAATAAGAGTAAGGAAAGACCTACAAAATATTTTTTAGGACCAAAAAGATAGAATGTCTGTTATCAATTGATAGTTTCACTACTATAAGATAGTTCCCAGTATGAGTCTCAAAGATAGCAAAATTTTAGTGTGCATTAAGTAGCTAAGAAAACATCAGAGGGGGAACATAGCCTACCAAACTGGACTTGAGATTTATTTGTCTCTCTCTTCTAGTGCAGTGGTTCTCAACCTTCCTAATGCTGCGACCCTTTAATACAGTTCCTGATACAGACCCCCAACCATAAAATTATTTTCGTTGCTACTTCATAACTGTAATTTTGCTACTGTTATGAATCATAATGTAAATATCTGATATGCAGGATGTATTTTGATTGTTACAAATTGAACATAATTAAAGCATAGTGATTCATCACAAAAACAATATATAATTATATATGTGTTTTCCAATGGTCTTAGGCGACCCCTGTGAAAGGGTCGTTCAATCCCCAAAGGGGTCACGACCCACAGGTTGAGAACTGCTGTTCTAGTGTCTTTTACATGAACTGGAAGTATTGTTGGAAGTATTCTGATGTGATCTGCAGACAAAACGGGTTTTTGCTTAAATGAGATAACTATTCTCAGTGAGAAGGCTGCCCAGGGGAAGAAAGCCTTGGATAATTTCCTTTGGATTTTAGTGTCATAAACCATTCCCAGTAAGATTCTCTAAGCCTTATCTGCTGCTGGACTGAGGCAATGAGCAAAGTGCTTCTAAGGACTGACAGCTCATAGTTCATACAGGCTAAGCATCCTTGTCAGGATTAGTAATGCAGGCAGACAAGTGGATGTTTATTTTAGATCATTTGTTCTGACAAGACTGTCGATTCGGACTTGCTGGTTAAGGGAAGTACCGATCGTAGCTGCAGGCAGAGAAAACCCCTAAAGGGGGCTTCGGGGAGAAGGGTCAATATCCTGATAAAAAGTCTTCTTGGATTTATCCATAGTTAGCTTTGAACTTGCAAAATCTAAAGTGAAATCAACATGTATTTCCAGTACTTGATTCAATAAAGAAGTAACCATGGCAATTTCCTGCACTGCATTGGGATTGAGGACAGGAAAGTGGGGAATGTGTCTCAAACTGGAAGTATAATATAAATGCCTTAGCAAAATTAGGTAGGAAAAGCACTGAAAAAAGTGAGTATCTGAGGAACAGCCGGCAAGGTATTGGTTGTGTTATTTTGGTTCACACAAGTAGAAACTAAAGTTATTTCATATTTCACTGAATTTCTGCGCTTTTTGTTGTAAGAGTGAGCAAGACTCGGGCTCAGGAAAGATCAGCATGGAAGTATTTCTTGGTCAGTTGGTAGCACATATTGCTGAAGTAAGATAAATGGGTTCTGATTTTGAAAAGCAATTATTCTGCAGAAAGGATACAGCCGTGCCTCCCCTTAGTGTGATGAACAATGTGTTTACTATAAAATGCTAATTAGCCCTTAAAGTTATTAATGTAATTATTGTTCATCTAAGGACATAAATCTGACAGCCCCTGGGGACAGGGGCATTGCTCATTTTGAAGAAGCAGGCTTGAAGCACTTTTTGCTTACCTATTTGTTAATTGTAAACTAAATTACTCTTTAAAGGAAGAAGAAAAGAAAATACCAAGGAATAATATACCAATAAAATACCAAGCTACCAGTCATTCAATGTTACCTGGAGCTGAAATAAGAGGTTAAGAGACACACTGATATGTGTGTTCATAAGTAAGGCATTATATTTAGGCCTAACAATAGCAGACCTAGGATTTAAAAGTAGGTGTTATGAATGCCTCATTTAATCTCGGATAGGGCATCTTACCTTAAATACTGTCTGGAAGAATCGTTTGGGCAGAGAAATAAATGAAGAACAGTTGCTCTATTCATAAATATAGAGGATTTTGGAGGGGGTCTACTTATTTAAATTTCTCATAGAACTTCAAAATTATGTGTTGCTAGAGCAATATTGATGTCCTCATTGCTTTCTTCAAATAGAGAGGTATCTATCACTCTAGCTGTCTGGAGTGAATAAAACTACCTTGCTACAAAAATGAAAAGCATATTTGCTATTTAACTGAAACTAAGGATAGGAGTCCTCGTTAAGACAGAAAAGAGTAGGAAGGCCTTGTTGTCCAAATTCCCAACCCCTCTTACTATAAAAATTCTTTATATCACATGCAACAAAAAAAATCCAACCTAATGTGGATTAAGCAAAATAGAGAATGGCTTTTCTTTTAACTGGATACTGTGATGTACACCAGCTCAGGTATAGTTTGACCCAGAAATCCCCAGATAATCAAGGCTTCTGCTATTTTTCACTATGATTCACACAACTTGCCCTGCTCTTGTTTTGTCCTTAGGTACCCTGCCCTCAGAGTAGCAATACTGTCTGCAGCAGTTTTAGAAATCAGAGCCACATATCATGCGGTCTGTAGAAAGAGAATGTTTGTAGAAGAGCAAGGAGTTGAATTGGTCGACTCAACACTGAGCCACACTGGCCAAGCTAGATTCAGAATGTTTACGTAGATATTTTAAGGTCCATTTGCAGTATACTAAAAGAAGTCTTTTCCCCATACCTTCAGAATTGAACAGAGAGATGGGGGAAGGGCAGCTCCTCTGAAAGGAGTTCCTGAGCAGACCATGAGCCAAGGAAGGGCTCAGCCTAAGTGAAAGTCACCAGTAGGAACCATCTGGGCATGATCCACATGTTTCTGAGTGATAGAAAGATTCCAGCCATGTGGTTTGTGGACTGCCAGATCTTGGAAGCAGGCTTCCTTACCTCGCACACAAATCTGTCACTGAGGCATCTCTTCTCTATGCTGGAAAGAAACCACAAAATGAATCTCTTATTCCTATTCCTTTAATTGAGAGAAACAGGAGCAGTGGTTCTTGTATTTTTATCAAGAATGGTGAAAACTGCCCTGACTGGCTTGGCTCTGTGGAAGTTTAGCTCAGTGGATAGAGCTTCGGCCTGCGGACTCAAGGGTCCCAGGTTCGATTCCGGTCAAGGGCATATACCTTAGTTGCGGGCACACACCCCCAATAGGGGGTGTGCAGGAGGCAAGTGATCAGTGTTTCTCTCTCATTGATGTTTCTAACTCTTTATCCCCGTCCCTTCCTCTCTGTAAAAAATCAATAAAACATATTTTTAAAAAAAGAATGGTGAAAACTGCCTATTACATTTCTAACAGTATATTGTCTCAGGCTAGTAGGGATCTTCACTCAATTTTCAGTCCAAAGGCAGGTTAAAATAATTTATCATCATCCTTCATAACGTTGTATCTCAACAGGAAAAAGAAAATAAGAGTTGCCCTGATTTAACAGTCCTAATTCAGTCTAATTCTGACAATAAGTTAATACAGTTTTAATATTTCAATCTTTGGAATAAATCTTCCAAATGTGAAAGAAATACCAGCACTATGCCAAGAAAACTAAAGGGAGAATTACTGTGCCCTCTCATAAGTACCATCTTTTCTCATTGACTCACTCCCAATAACTCTCAGAAAATCTAAACAAAAGAGTTTAGAAGATTGCCTGACAATGTCCTTCAACTGCAGTTATGAGCACTAAATAAATTTGTGATAGATAAAGCATACTGAGACACTGATTTTATTTTCTTCCAGAATCTTCAGTATTCTTCCAGCATTTATGGCTTAATTCTAAATAATCAATTGTTTAAGTTGGTAAATTCTAGCTGAAGGATTATTAAAAGATCCACATTAATATTTACCCTTTAAAAAATAACTAACAGCAAATCGAAGTTGAGAGCACACACGAGAACATTCCACTGCAGCCAAGTACTTTATGCCATCAGTATAACAAACAACAAATTGGACATGATTTGCTCAGCAGATACTAAAGGATACTAAATATATTTCTTTTTTTATAAATCCTCACCCAAAGATATTGTTCCATTGATTTTTAGAGCAAGTGGAAAAGAGAGGGAAAGACAGAAAGAAATATCGATGTGAGAGAAACACATTGATTGCATGAGCCCTGACCAGGGCCCAGAGGGGAAGGAGCCTACAACCAAGGTACATGCCCTTGACCGGAATTGAACCTGGGACCCTTTGGTCCAAAGGCTGACGCTCTATCCACTGGGCCAAACCAGCTAGGGCAAGAAGATATTTCTTAAAATTCCTACTTTTTCCTAAGAATAGTAAAAATAATAGCTAACTTTGAACACCTACTATGTGCAGTCTAGATACATTATCTCCTTTAACCATTTCATCAACCCTATCCAGAAGATGGCATGAGACAACTCCATTTAAAAATTAAGGCTTAGAGACCTTATTTCTAAAACTAGACTTTAATTAATCCAATATACTACTTACACTACTGGTAAAAAAAAAAAAAAAAAAAAGAATATAATGCAATAGTCCTAATCTGATAAATTACATTTACCATAAGCTAACAGGCAATATCATATTACTGGCAAACAAAAAATCAATGCTGAAGAGCAGTAAAACCCCACATAAATGATATTAAAAATGTATAGAGAAAACACAAGTAGTCACTTATGTGTGGTAGGTGTATGTTGATTTTGATATACACCTTCATTATATTCCTGTATTTTCCAAAGTCTCTACATAGTTTTTATACTTTTAAAAAATGTTAGAAAAACAAGGGGGTTCAACTAATGATATCTTGTAGGTGATAATTTTGAGACTATCTCAATTTTTGTTAGCAAGAAGCTCCAGTATTAGTGATCTGTTTACATCCATACGTCTATTCAACTTCCCCAAAAGAAACTGCTCCCGTCACATTGTCAATGTTCACTGGAATAAAGAGTGCCAGTGACCACCAGTGTGGGCCCCTGCAGGCACGCCTCTCCCACCATTCTGGAGTCTGGCTTTTTCTCAATGTGGCATAGACTGTCAGTCCTGCCAAAAGCAGCAGAGAATGAGAACTGAGAAACTGAGGTAAATAGTTGCCAAGGTTTATGCTCAGTGTAAGAAACACATTTTTCAGTGTAAAGATAAAAAACCGTCACATACTGTCTACCATCAATAATGTCTTCGCAACTAAACTCAACATTTTCAACCACTAGAAAACATTAGAATGAATTATTTCAGATTCTAAACTTGGACTGTTTTTAAGGTAATCTATAATAATGAAAGTGTAATATGCAAATCAACCGAACGGCCTAATAGTAGAACAACAGTCAGGACAACCATGCTAAGACACCCACTTGTGCCAGGCCAGCCAAGGCAGGTGCAATGCGATTGGTCAGGGGCCCGCCATCACCCATAATCACCCGCAGAGGGAGGCCCAGGCAGACCCAGTGGGCTGCGGTGGGTGGGCGGGGCCTCCCCTTTTGGGGTGATCCATTGTGGAGCCCCGGCCAGGGCCTCCCTCTGCAGGGCAATCGATCAGGATCACAGGGCTCTGGGACTGTGAGAGGGCACAGGCCAGGCTGAGGGACCCCCCACCCCCACCCCCAAGTGCGTGCACTGGGCCTCTAGAGGATAGGTAAAATGATTATTTTCTATTTTAACTTTTCCGCATTTTTCCAAATTTTCATTTATTGACTACATATTGCTTTTATAATAGAAAAAGAAACCCAAAGCTTTAAAATGTATAATATTCTCTGCCCTTGCAGAAATTAAAACCTGGCAAGGAGGAGAGAGTTGACAACTAGCTATATAACCATATCAAGAGTGTTACAACCACAGTGAAAAGTTTTCAAGGAGCCACCAGGTCAGGGAGAAGGTCAATTTTCTCCAGAAAGGAAGAGGAGCCATGAGGTTGAGTGAGCATCACAGAGAAGCAGTGTATGT
Source organism: Myotis davidii (assembly GCF_000327345.1). Taxonomy (NCBI): domain Eukaryota; kingdom Metazoa; phylum Chordata; class Mammalia; order Chiroptera; family Vespertilionidae; genus Myotis; species Myotis davidii. The sequence continues at coordinate 1,291,060 of NW_006285791.1, forward strand.
AAGGGGCCTGGAAAAATGAGCAGTGCTTTTATCCGATCAAGAAGAACATTCCAAGAGAGAGGTCAGCATGAGAACACTCAGAACATGCTAGGGGAAGGGCAGTTAATCTGAGGTAGCAGCCCGTGTGTGCGTGTGTGTGCCTGTGTGTGTGTGTGTGAGGGGGGGTGTTTAATTTTTATTGAACAGCCTTTCCAATTGTCACCCTCTTCCAACCCTATATTTAATCTTGTGGTCATTCCAACTGTCACCCTCTTCCAACCCAATATTTAATCTTGATTAACTTTTAATTCCTCAATATGCATTTGGTCTTATTTTAATATGTTCCACATTAAATTACTCTATATGTCTCAATGTGGAGATTATTTAAAAACTAAGCTGATTTCAAAATTAAACAGATTTAAGTGTTCAGTCAATTCATTTGATTTGCATTTTAGAGATTTCTGTTGAGAAATTATAATGGCCCCTCACAGCTCGTTATTTCTTAGTAATTTGATTAATGGTTCTGTAATTTAGCTAATTCCGATGTGGAACAATATTCAGGAAATATATTTAAGTGGTTTATGACATATGTGAAAATGTGCACTATAGTAAGTATACAGTAATAGTTTCTAGCAGAAATCGTTTCAGATAGTTTAACCACAGACTCCACTGAGTCAACATAAAGCCAGTTGGGGAAATCATTTGGTAGTGACTAAAGGCCTGCCTGGAAATGGCACAGAAGACTGAGCTTTCATCCCAGTTCTTCCATTTACTAGCCATGAGATTATAACAAGAGAAGAACTCTGAACCTCAGTTTCCCCAGCCGTGAAACAAACACAATGGCACTGCATAATCCTTACTTTACAGGATTATTAAAATCACTTGAGACTGTGCAAGTCATTAGTTAAGCAATTGTTGAAGACCTTAGAAATAATCTTATTAGGTTTCTAAACTTTGATTCGAGGAGCCCCACTCAGGGGCCCCTGACTACAATATGAGGAAGGATGGGAACAGGATGAGGGATACTGCTGCCCAGTGAGCAGGGTACCCTCACTCCCATCCCCATTTTCACCTGAGGAGTCCCAAATTATCTGCTTTACACACTGGACTCCAGGGAGCTTCCATTTGAAGAAAATGCCTAATGATTTAAAAGAATTGAAAACCACTGGTTTGTTCCACCTGCCTCATTTTACAATAAAAAAGTAAAACCCAGAGAAGTTAAATAACTTCCCTAGCTTGAAGTAGTTATAAAGTGGGCAGGCAGAGAGTTAAATGCAAGCCCTGTGTTTCCAAGCCCGATGCCCTTTTTGCTATACCACAAGGAAGAGTTAAATATTATGTACTGAAGTGCTAAGAATCAGTACAAGTTTATACAAGAGACATGACATCACCTGCACAGTGTGAAAATTCTGCTCATCAATATACAACTGTAGTTCATTCACTAATGTCTGTATTTATTCCATAAATATGAAGTGTCAGATATGTGCCCAGACATTGTTCTAAAAGTTATGACATCCAAGCTTAACAATGGAATGAAACATCACATTTTTCACTGGATTCAATGAATAATAGACAAGGTACTATAAATTTAATGACTGCCCATCCAAAACCACCTCTTTAATTTCAGTAGTGAAATAAACACAAATATACATATATCTGGCCCACACTCCTGAATTTCCTCTTGTCAATTTGTTCCTTCTACAAAAAGTTACTGCTCCACTTGTGAGATACATTCCACCTACTCTCATCTTCCAGGAACCGGAACTTGCAGGCACCTCCTTCCTCTTCTGTATATTTACTTTCTTCCTTCTGGCAGTCATTTTGCAGCACCTAAATATGCTCCAGTGTCTCCCATATTGAAAACAAAGCAGAAACCTTCTTTGCCCCAACTGCCATCGATTCTCCTTTCTTCATTTCAAAGCATATATTTTTGGAAAGAGTTGTCTACAGCTACTGTGGCCTTCCTTCTCACCCTCACTGTGGTAGAAGGCAAGCTCCACTGTCTCTCCCCTCTAGAATGTGAAGAAGGGGATCCTGTCTGTGCACTGCTGTACTCCAGCACCTGGAACAGCGCCTACCATGTGTCTAATTCAGTTAACATTTGTTGTATGAATCATCCAGAACCATATGATGATTTAGTGAATAAGACATAGCTCGCAAATTCCTCATATATTTCTAAAGGACAAGTCACAATATATGCTAAATTTTTTTTTTGAGCTTTTTCTGTTTCTTTTTTTTTTAATATATTTTTTATTGATTAAGATATTACATATGTGTCCTTGTCACCACGTTACCCTCTACCCCCCCCCCCCCCTCCCGACCCCCACCCCCTCCTCTTCGC
>NW_006285791.1:1294529-1312520 GCF_000327345.1 Myotis davidii
TGTGGGCGGAGCGGTTCCCTGGGGATCTGCAGGGAGGGAGCAGTTATGGCCACTCTCAGTTCCGTCCCAAGGGACTCTGCCTCCCAAAGTCTCAGCAACCGCTGCAAACCTCGGAGAGAACGCTGCCCTCGAGTTCCAACCGAGGCCAGACAGTCGTGCCTCTCCCGTTTGAATCTGCGTCCCCAGCGACTCGCCCGGATCGGGAGCTCAAAGTCCGCGACTCCCTCCCAATTGTAAACACTCGCGCCCTCCGCGCCGCCAGCCCCGCTCCGCGCGCACTCGGTACCTGAGAATTTCACTTCAGCACTGCGGCCCCTCTGAGTCTGGATATAATATTCTCTTTACTCCTAGTTGTAGAATTTCCACTCAGCCAGCCCGCCTGTGTTTCTGGATGTTGTGGGTCCCTGGTTCAAGCTTAATTTGAATTGGTTGTTCAAGGCGGCAATCTCCGGCGTTAACCTATGCCGCCATCTTCGGTTCTCTCTGCTAAATTTTATTTAATCCCAAATCAAATTATTTAAACCACTATTTGAAAAAATATATATAATGACCTTCATAGTGCTAGAGTGAAGTTAATCTACCAATGTAATTTAATCCCTACCAAAATATCAATAGGATATTTTTGTGTAACTCAGAAAAATAATTCTAAAATCTATTTTGAAGAATAGTAAAAGCCTAAGCAACTGTTAAGGCAGAACAAGAACAACTGGTTGCTATGATGCGCACTAACCACCAGGTGGCAGATGCTCAATGCAGGAGCTGACCCCTGGTGGTCAGTGTGCTCCCACAGGGGGAGTGCTGCTCAGCCAGAAGCCAGGTTCACGGCTGGTGAGCGCAGAGGCAGTGGCAGGAGCCTCTCCTGCCTCCAAGGAACAGCAAGCAGGCAGGAGGTAAGCACAGTAAGGAGCAAGGGGTCCTGGACATCCCCAAGGGGTCCCAGACTGTGAGAAGGTGCAGGTTGGGCTGAGGAACACCCCCCTCCAGTGCATGAATTTCATGCACCAGGCCTCTAGTTTCAGTATAACTAGGAAAATTTGACAAAGAAGTAGAATGTAGGCAAAATTGCACTACCAGATATAAAAACTGTGTTGCAAAATAACAGTAATTAAAAAGCATGAATGTGGCATAGGATAAGAGGCCAGAAACAGAATATAGAGTCCAGAATGAACTCAAATATATTTGATGATTTTGTAAATAAAAAAGAATTTCAAATCAGGGAAGAACAGAGTGGTTATTCAATCAAAAGTCTTAGACAACTGAGTAGATACTTGCTAAATAAATAACCCTCACTCCTCATGTCAAATTCCAAATAAATTCATAACAGACAATAAAGTATTAGGAAAACTTCATAGCCTCAGGAGTGAGAAAAACCTTTTCATTATATCAACAAAGCCAAAATCATAAACAAAAACAATGGCTAACGACAGACTCAAATACCTAAAAGTGAAAAATATGCATGGTAAAAACAAAATAAATTAGAAAACCCTGTCAATGCGATTAAAATGCAAAAAAACTAGCAAATATTTTTGTATCATACATATAATAAAGGATTACAAAAGAGTGATGCTAAATCAACAGAGAAAAGAACATCCCAATAGATAAATGGGCAAAGGAATTAGATAATTCACAGGAAAATAGAAATAAATGATCAATAAACATGTGAAAAGATAGTCTCATTAGTGATCAAAATAATACAAGTTAAAATATTAAATTTCTTTTACCTATTATCTTAGCCAGATAAATTAAAAGTATTGGCAATGCACTGAATTGGCAAGGGAATGGGGAACAGAATTCTTATGCACTATTATGAGAGAGTAAACTGATACAAGGTTCCTGGGAGTCAGTTTGGCATCGAATGTAAAATATCCATTAAGGGAATAGTGAAACAATATATAGATGGTGTTCTTAGTAGAGTCATATATAATTGAAAAAAAAGTCCATCAATAGGAGATTATTGAATATGTCATAATCGATCTCTACAAGGAACTATGGAGATCTAATTATATAAACCTACATTTTTTAAATATAGAAGGATATCAACTATATGTAAATGATAAAAGCAGATTACAAAACTATTCTACCTACTAAATATTTCTTAAATCAATCCTATCTTTCATCTTCATCATTACTCTGGCACAAGTAACATCCTCTCTTCCTTGGCCTCTGGCTTCCTCTTGGCTCTTCCCCCGTGTAGAATTTTCACCTGCATAATAGTGTTAGAATGCTAAGGTCTGATTATCTTACTCCTCACTGAAAGTTTACTACCTGATGGGGTTCCTGCTTACTCCTTCAGCATTCTCCTGCTTGCTGTAGGCACCCCAACCACAGGGGCCTTCTTTCAGTTCTTCTGTTCCCCTGGCCATTCCAACCTTGGTCCCTTACACTTTTACTCTATCTGGAACCTTCCTGCCCACCCTGCACCTCCATCTCCACACTTGGCCTATCACTGCCTCTGCAACTTTCAGCATGCAGCACAGACGCCATTTCCTCAGGAAAGTCTTTCTTAACTACGCTACCTAGGTCTGCACCCCCTTTACAAACTCCCATGCTCTCTTTGTTCCTTGATCACCTTATCATAATTTGCAATTATATATTTGTGGATTATATCATTACTATTCATCTCCCGCCACAGGCTGAGGACAAGGACCATGTCAACTTTCTTCATCATTACTAGGATGTATCACATACATATTAAATGCAACTTAGAGACTAACCTGTCAGGCACTGAACTATCTTATAAGTGAAGGAAGGGAGGGTGAAAGAAAAGAAGGGAAATAAGAACTCAGTGCTCTGTTACTTGAAAAATCAATAAAAAGACCTGGCCAGTGTGGCTAACTGGTTGAGTGTTGACCTATGAACCAGGAGGCCATGGTTTGATTCTTGGTCAGGGCACATGCCCAGGTTACAGGCTTGATCCCCAGATGGGGGTGTACAGGAGACAGCCAATCCATAATTCTCTCTCATCATTAATGTTTCTATCTCTCCCTCTCCCTTCTTCCCAGAAATCAATAAAAATATATTTTTAAAGACCAAGATGTAAAATAGTCTCTGATTATTATAATAAAATATGTATACATCCATCATAAATTTTCAACCATAAAGTACTAAACAGACACCTCACCAAAAATGATATACAGAAGGCAAATAAGAATATGAAAAGATGTTCCATATCATATGTCATTAGGGAAATACAAATTAAAACAACAGAGATATCACTACACACCTGTTAGAATGGCCAAAATCCAAAACATTGACACCACCAAACGCTGACAAGGGTTTGGAGCAACAGGAACTCTCATTTATTGCTTGTAAGAAGCAAAATGGTACAGCCACTTTGGAAGACAGTTTGGTGGTTTCTTACGTACTGAATACATTCCTATCATATAGTCTATCACTTGCCCTCCTTGGTATTTACCAAAGGAGTTGAAAACTTTGGTCCACACAGAATCCTGCACACAGATGTTTCTAATAGCTTTATTCAGAACTGTTAAAAATTGAAAGCAACCACAATGTCCTTTAGTATGTGAATGGAGAAATAAACTGGTACATCCAATCATGTAATATTATTCAGCACTAAAAAGAAATGTGCTATCAAGCCATAAAAAGACATTAATGAAACTTAAATGCATGATACTAAGTGAAAGAAGCCAATCTGAAAAGGCTACATACTATATGATTCTAACAACCTACATGACATTCTGAAAATGACAAAACTATGAAAACAGTACAAAGACCAGTGGTTATCAAGAATTGGGGGGAAGAAGGAGATAAATAGGTAGAGCACAGAGGAGTTTTAGAGCAATAAATCTACTCTGCATGATACTACAATAGTGGATACATGCCATTACACATTTGTCCATACAATGTACAAAGCCAAGAATGAACGCTAACTTCAACTATAGACTTTGGGTGCTAATTAGGTGTCGATGCAGGTTCATCAATTACAACAAATATACCACTCTGGTGAGGGGCAGTGAAGGAGGCTACGCATGGGTATGGGCAGGGAGTATATGGGCAATCACTAAACTTTCTGATCAATATTGCTGTGAACTTAAAACTGCTTCAACGAATAGTCTCTTAAAAGCAGGTAGTATGGTATTTTTCTACTATTTCTCCTTTCCAAGTCAGAGGATTGATGGTACATTGTCTGGTTATTATTCCTCACTGCCACAAACAAGATGGCAGATTCATTTGCAGGGAAGGGTCACATTCTGATACCAAGAATCAGACCCATCTCTAAGCCAGAGCCCTGGTTCTGTAAATGCTGTCAATAACAAAGCCAATTCTATTTTCCATTTGCATACAGTAAATCAAATAGTCTATGTTTAGATGGATGATTCACAAATTCTACTTCCCACTCTTTCTATGGCCCTAAGACAGTTTCACTTTCTTGGGGAAATTTCACTATAAACCCAAAAGGGTGAGACTAATTTCCTCTGCATCTTCTCTCTCTTTTTCCAAGCTTTCCACACCATACACTGCAGTGCCCACCAAATCCACCCTTAACAACCTATGAAACTCAAGACAGACATTTTGCTCCCCATGGTTATTAAGTTTTGTTTCATGAATCCCAGCTCAACACTGGATTTTTAACATGTGAAACTGCATAAGCAATAATCAATGGTAATCTATCAATACAGTAAAGAATTCAGGCCAGTGTTTAGAGCACAGCCCATTTCTCCAGTTAGGTTCTCCTGATCTCACGCAGGAAGATGAAAAATATTAAGGGAAAAGAAGACTAGTGGTTCAAGATGGCTTATAGTAAAGAATTCAATAAATACTGTGCATTTTGGCATCAAATTTAAATAGTGACAACAAGAGGCAGATTGGCACCTGTGGATAGTGGGTGGTTGAAGATTTAAAGTCAATATTTAGTCAATAGTTCACTTTGTTCTAGATAAAAACATCTATGACTTCTTTTAAACATTATTTTCCACTCATGTAATCTTTTTCCTGATCAGTTATATAGAGAGTAATTTTTTAAATAATACAGTTCACACGCATGTGACATGGTAGAAAATAGCTCTGCAAGTTTGTTTACATACACAATGTAATTGAAAGAGTGGACTTACAGTTGGCAGATGATCTTCAACAGATCATTTGACATCGCTGGAAATGAGGTTCTTTACCTGTATAATTTTTAAAAAGCCAAATTAGCACCAAGGTCTCACACCCCTTTTCAAATAATCTTTAAATTTATGTAACAGTCTGCTTGTATCTCACAGCATGTATCAGATCCTACTTGTGTTTTAGTTATCTGAGTTTTCACACTCTGCCTACTCCTCCAACTCTAGGTCCTGGAAGCCAGGAATTTTATTTTATCATCTGTACTAGTATATTCCCTGCTATATGCAGTCAAGTGTCTTGCATGCTCAGGCGCTCAGCAGATATTAAATTGAATGGGACTGGTCAGGAGTGAGCAGTGCTCCTGACACCTATTGCTATGGGTTGCATCCTGTGCCCCAAAATTCATATGTTGACGTTTTAAATCCAAGTACTTCAGAACATGAACTTATTTTGAAATAGGGTTGATGAGGTCACATTGCAATAGGTTGGGCTCTAATCCAATATGGCTAGTATACTTATAAAAAGGGGTAAATTTGTACAGATACACACAGACCAGAACACTATGTGAAGATGAAGATAAATATCAGGTGATGCTTCTACACTCAAGAAACAGCAAAGATTTCCACCAAAACACCAGAAGCTTGGGGAGAGCCCTGGAACAGATTCCCCCGTAGCCCTCAGAAGAAACCAACTTTGCCAATATCTTGATCCTGAATTTCTAGGCTCCAGAACTGAGACAATAAATTTCTGTTGGTAAAGACATCCAGTTTATGGTTCTTTCTTAGGGCTGCCCTAGCAAACCGGGACCCTCACTGGCTGTTAAAAAAACAAACCCCTCAGGGTCTCCATAGGTCTTTATATCAGTTGCTGCCAGAAGCCCAATAGCACCTGGCCATTATCACCAATATCCTCATCTCCATACTGTCTGCACATCTGACCCCACTTTCACCCTGCTTGTCCGCCCACCCTCCCACTGGGCCTGGAGGTTCCAATACACTTTACTTTTCCTCAGCATGCTCCTTCCACCTCCTTGACTTAACGGAAACCTGTGCTCTCCCAAGAGGAAACCGCTGTCGGAACCTGCAACCATGTAAGTCAGTGGTTCTCAACCTTCCTAATGCCGCGACCCTTTAATACAGTTTCTCATGTTGTGGTGACCCCCAACCATAAAATTATTTTTGTTGCTACTTCATAACTGTAATTTTGCTACTGTTATGAATCATAATGTAAATATCTGAGATGCAGGATGTATTTTCATTGTTACAAATTGAACATAATTAAAGCATAGTGATTAATCACAAAAACAATATGTAATTATATATGTGTTTTCCGATGGTCTTAGGCGACCCCTGTGAAAGGGTCATTCGATCCCCAAACGGGTCGCGACCCACAGGTTGAGAACCGCTGATCTAAGTGTAAGCAGTTTTGTGATTCATACCCCTCATGCCTTAAGGCCAAGAATTTGAGTTGTCTAAAACTATGTCTTCCCCTTCCCCTTGCAAACCCTCCTGCTTCTTTAAGGGTCACACTATACCCACTGAATTCCTGGTCCCTGCTGTCACTGCATCATTCGCTGATACAGCAGGGCAAGTGGTTTACTGCAGAGGTGCTGTGGTCTGACTGAAATGGGAGTAATAATACACAAAATGGGAGTAAGAATATATAACAGCAACTCCACCTTTCCTAGGGTTGGCCTAACTTTCTGGGGAGAGGGGAAGCTTTCACAAGTAGCAAGACACTGCTGAAGGTATTCACCATTTGTCCACATACAGTCTCCCCAAGCCAAACCTATGGCTGTCTGCATGATCCCTTCAAGCCTGGATGTTCTCCACACCATCTGTGTTACTGGGGATCCAGGAACTGTGTTGGCTTTGGTGCCATGCTGGCGCCCCAGAGTCTCAGTGAGGCTATCCATGGCCCCATCTGCCTAGCTCTAACATACTGCTAGTTCTTCTGGTAAGTGAGGGGGTCATTACTTCTATGGACATCTGCCCAGGGCATAGGGAATAGATTGCCCCTGATCTCAGCATCTTTGAGTTTCTTGGTATTTCTTTGAATTTCTAAGTTACTTCCTAAGACTAACTCTGGGATCCACCTACATCTCTGCCTTCCTACTTCCCTTCCATATGCTTTCCCATCCTCATCCAAACTCCCCATGACCCAAGAAACATTTTTATCTTCTGGAAGAATAGTTTTCTCTGTCTCATAAAGTTTATTCTAGATATTTTGTCTGGAGTCCTGTTCTAGCTCACTCCCCTCCTGAAGCAGCAAGCACACAACTTCCTGCTCTAGCCTCCCTAGACCCTGTTGAGCACTTGCCCTTCCACTGGCCTACTCTCTCAACCCTCCAATTAGATGGCTCCCTCTCACCCTTCCTGCCTCAGTCTAAATGTCAACTCCTCAACAAAGCCTCCCCTGATCACTCTAAAGAGCCACACATTCCTTTCCATCTCCCATTTTCCTTGAGAGCCCTATTACAGCTCATTTCTTATTTCTCCTGTTTGCCTGTTGATTGTCTATATTGCCTGTGGAGGTTAAATTCCAGGAGAGCAGAGATTATACCTGTCTTGAGGATAAAAGCATGGATTTGGGAGTTAGCCTGACTGGATTCTAATCTCAGCTCTGTCAATTTATTAGCAGTGTGACCTTGGGCAAGTTAATCAATCTCTCTGTGACTCAGTTTCCTCATCTATAACATGCAAGAATCATACCTCTTAGAGTTGTTATGATAATCAATCAAATAAGTCAATGCCTGGCATATAGTGTTATTGAGTGTTTACTAGACAAAGTACCAGCACTTGTTATAATGCCTAAATCATATGAGATGCTCAAAACATATTTAATGAATGTGGAACTTAATAAAAGAATGAGTAAATACATACATACATACTATAAATTCAAACATATATATAAGTCATACATCTGTGACTTACTTGATGTACCAGCTGAACCACAGTGCAATGAGACTCAAGGTCATTTGCTTGAATCCTACAAAGGGCAACACAGTTTATCATTCCACAGCAACTAACTTAATCTCTAAGCCTGTGTCGCTGTCTAGCAATGGAAGAGTGCTGTTTTTAGCTGTTAGGAATGAGAAAGTCTAAATGGGTCAATGTCTGCCACAGTGTACAAATGATACTTAGGGCATGTCTTATTTACAGTTGTTTCTTAGTTTCACCTGCTTTGCAAATGATAGCTCTGGTTTTTATTCATCCTATGAAAACTGTGAAATTTTGCCAATAAACCTAGAACTTGGAAAGAGTAATAGAAATTTAATTCTGATCTCCATAAAACTATTTCCACATGTATAAAATTGACATATCTATAGATACAGTTTACCTATACACCTGGCTATGCAGATAAAAAAATTTTGAGTCAAGTATTTGACTCAAGGGTTAGTCCATGAAAGTATCTGCAAACCTTTTGGCTAATCTGTGTGATGATATTTTTTCAATGTTCACAAACAAAACCAAAAAAATGAAAGGAAAATTAGAAGGATGTAAGAAGATACAAAAATGATCCTTAAATCCTGGCCAGCATGGCTCACTGGTTGAGCATCAATCTATGAACCAGGAAGTCATGGTTCAATTCCCAGTCAGGGTACACACCCAGGTTGTGGGCTCAATGCCCAGTGTGGGGCGTGCAGGATGCAGCTGATCAATGATTCTCTCTCATCATTGATGTTTCTCTCTCTCTCTCCCCCTCTCCCTTCCTCAAAATACATTAAAATGTATTTTTTAATGATCCTTAAAGATGACTCACTACTATGAATTTAAGTTTGCCTACCGTATCTACAAAGTGCAAGCATTCTTGTATCCCTTGTTTTGTGGGCTTTAAAGCTCCTGCTTATGTACTTTCCTCCGGGCTTTGCTTTCTCACTATCCACTCTAGGTCACTATAAAGAAATCACTGGCATAGGGAGATGGTCTAGCACTACCCAGTCAGAAAAAAATATTATTCTGATATTACAAAATTGCAATGAATTAGAAGGCTGTGCTTAATATGGGAAGATCCAGCGTACATAAGTATGTTCTGGGTGGCCTGTGCTCATCAAGGAGGACAGTATGGTCCCCTTGACACCCTGATGAGGGGGGAAAGTACTATTTTCCCAGACCCCATCCATTATCAGCTCTTAAGAGCAGGGCTGTCAAGGGTAAATGAAATCCATTAATTTGTGTGTTTATATAGTACATCCTTGAAATTGAGTCAAGCATGGGGAATATGAATCTTTTATCCACATAACTAATGAAATAAAGACATAAGATAGAGGCATTTTGCTATGACCAACCTGTCAGATCCTGACCCTATAATCATTCAATATTCACTGTTAATTCATGTTAGGTCCTCAGCTGGATTCCCTGGCAATGAGATATAACCTATTGAGTACCACAGCTGAGAAGTCTTCTGTGCTTAATGTGCCTAAGAGCAAAATGTTCTATATTGCCCACTAAATTCCATGACATACTCAAGTAGCCTAACTTCTAGCACTGGTTTCTTTCCTGCTTTCCTTGGGTCCTTGTCCCAATTTAAAAATCTCTATCACTATAGGGCCACATATAGAAATGCTATCTCCCTGTTACACTTGATTCTGTGCCAATACTATGATTCATTTTATATAGGCAGCTCAATCTAGCACTTTTCTCTCCAGCCTAAAATTTCATCGGCTTTGTTCAGCTCACTGGATCAAAAATATATTGCCATGTCATTTTCTCCACTGGAAAACATACTTACTGTCATTATTTATTTTGATGGAAATCAGGCTTTATCCCTTGCATACCGCACCTCATCTTCCCGACCAATGTCTCTCTCCATCCCTGCCTAAAATTGTTCTTCAGTCCAATAAACTGATATATTGGAATGGAAAAATTTAGTTCAGTCTCAAAGATCAATTTATGATAATCTTAAATAAGCCTTGGTTAAACTGAGTCTTCTGCAAATTGCATACTTCGGCTTACTCTGTAAGGAATACAATTAAACTAAGGCAAAACTGGTTATGACTCATGTATAATGAAATGAAAACAGTATCATCATTAAACACCAAATAAAGTCATTGATTCCATGTATTATTCTGTCAGTTTTAATTGAATTGCATTTTCCCCTGTTCAGTTCTTAATTATGCAGTTCATGCTGAATCTTTATTTTTATGCACAGAATGGGATGTTTCCTTCCTCCTTACCTTACTGTCTAAAAATATAAGCCTATTGAGAACAGAATAGTCTTTGTTGGTCTTAATTAAAGCAAAACACCTGCTTTTATCCTGGGAGCTGAATGTGTTGCTGTAATGTGAGGTTGTTGCCAAGTGAAGGGACAACTGGGCTGCTTCCTCTCCCCAGTCTGTGGTCTCAGCCTCTTTCCAAATTCTATCAGAAGGGGGAAAGTGTGATCTCACAAAGAAGACCCAGGGACCTCTCCAGGCTGCTAATGAGCTTGAACGTTGTCTAGAGTCCCAGTGGTCAGCAAACTCATTAGTCAAAAGAGCCAAATATCAACAGTACTTCTTCAAAATAGACTTGCCCAGTCCGAAAACCGACTTCTGCACATGGGCCACGAAGTTTCAATCGCACTCTACGTGCGCCCACACGTGGTATTTTGTGGAAGAGCCACACTGAAGGGGCCAAAAAGCCGCATGTGGCTCGCGAGCCGCAGTTTGCTAACCACAGGAGACTGTGAAGTCTAGACAGTACAAAGTGAAGTAGGTACTATTTAGCATGGGGGCGAGGGGGTTTGGTTAGTGAGATATTAACCAAATTCTAAAAATTCCTTCTTTTCTTCAGCCAACTTGTGAAAGATTTAAAGGCAAAAGCCAGATTCTTTCTCTGATATGCACCACATAACTCAGATTATGTGCAAATGAAAGTGAATAAAGGGACACAGAGTAAGTGTGGAAGCCTATATTTGAAGGGAATCTTGCTACTATAACGTAATTCCTTCAGTTCAAAACAAGCAAAGGGAACACAACCTCTACTCTTCTCTCTTCTCATAAGGCTATTGTGAAAGTGCTTCTGCTGGATTCAAGTACACACATTACTCTAATACCAACACCATTTTATTTCTAAGATGTCTTGTCTAGGGGTATCAAATGATAGTGGATAAACAGCAAGTTATTTACTTTGCAGCATATGATAAAAGCAAAAATTTTTGTTTTCAGCTAGGACAGTGTCCCAACAGAAACCTACATGGTGAAGAAATCTGGGAATTAAGAATCAAAGGATGACCCAGGCTCAGTCTTTTTCTTTTTAAAAAATATTTTTTTAATTGATTTCAGAGAGGAAGGGAGAGGGAGAGAGAGAGAGAGATAGAAACATCAATGATGAGAGAGAATCATTGCTGGCTGCCTCCTGCATGCCCCCTTCAGGGATCAAGCCCATAACTCAGGCATATGCCCTTGACCGGAATCGAACCTGGGACACTTCAGTCTGCAGGCCAACACTCTATCTATTGAGCAAAATCAGCTAGGGCAAGGCTCAGTCTTTGATGTCCCAATGACATTCAATACGAACTTCGTAAATGAAGACTAAACGATTATCACAGTTTGGAAGCCCAGAGGACCAGGCTGAGTCATGGGAAGGGAGAGTGGCTGCCATTTGAACATATCATAAGAGTTGAAAGACAGGCCTTGGGCTGAGAACATCTGATCTCCCCTGAGAAGCTGGCTCTTCCTGGAGTGCCCCATAGCCCTGGTAGATCAGACTCTGTCTCGCAGGCAGCTGCATCGCCAGTGTCCGTGCTAATAGAGAAAGCTGTCTTGGAATCAGAAGAGGCACTTATTCTTGTACTCAGTTTACCCATGTTGAAACTCATCTGCCAATATTATATTTTCCTGTATGTTGTGCTTCCAGGCATTCTAATAAGCTTATTCCAATTCCATCTCCTTTTTTATTCCCAATCTACCCCTTGACAGAAGAGAGAGGAGACGAGAAAATGCCCAAGAAATGAGAAGCGGGTGTAGGGTGGGCCGAGGAAACTCACATTTATTGAGTTCCTTTTATGTTATAAGCACTGTTTGGTTTTTTTACATCAGTGACCAGTTCAGTTTGTTTTTGTTTTTGAGTTTCAACATCAGCAATTATGTTTTTCTTTTATTATTATTATCAGTTTACTAGAGGGCCGGTGCATGAAATTCATGCACAGAGGCAGGGGAAGGGATGTCCCTCAGCCTGACCTGCACCCTCTCCAATCTGGGAGTCCTCGGGGGATGTCCAACTGCCAGTTTAGGCCCGATCCCACAGATATTGGACTTAAACTGGCAGTTGGACAGCCCTCTAGTAATCTGGGACCTCTGGCTCCTAACCACTCACCTGCCTGCCTGCTCTAACCACTTTGCCTGCCTGATCCCCCTAACTGCCCTCCCCTGCTGGCCTGGTCACCCCTATTAACTTTTTTTAAAATCTTATCCCCTTCACACACAATTGTATTTGACTTCCTTACTGGCTTCTCTCTGTCACACAGTTTTTCTCTCTCCTTTATGTAACACTTTTTCCTACTGACTCATCATTTATAAACTTCTCTTTCCTCCTTATTTCTTACTTCTGTTCCATCATCCTTTTTCCCATCTTTCTCCTACCCTTCCTCCCTTCCACATTCCTTCTTCCCTTATCTTTGCCCCTGCTCTCCCTCCCCTTTTCCTTCCTTCCCACCTTAATTTTTTTCTTCACTTCCTCCCTCGGACCTGCTTTGCTCCCTACCCCATTTCTTCCTTCTTCCCATTCTCCTTTTAAGCTCTACCAGCTCCCCTTTAAAACTTTTCTTCCCTCCCTCTTTCTCTCTCATCCACATCCTTCTCTACTTACTTCCACTGTTTTAATATCTATCTACCTGCCTCATTATTCACTATCATTCATGTTTTTTCTTTTCTGACTCCTACTTTTAAAATCTGTCCCCAGTACACAACTATACTTGATTTTCATTATAGCTCCTACAGTTCACTCACTCTGCTCTCTACTGACTCCTTTATAAAGTTCTTTCCTCCCTCCTTTTCTTCTTAAAGCTTCAGTGGGGGGCGGGGGTGTATTAACCACTAGCCCAGGGCTCAACCCTGCCCGGGTGTTCACTGCCCCCCTTCCCCGGCCTCCCCACCGTTGTCCTGCTCCCATTCCCTGCCCGGGACACCCAACCAGCGAGGGCGGCCGAGGCCCGTGCAGCCCGGGCACTGCTGCTGCAAAGCAGGAGTACCTCCGCCCAGAAGGCCTCAGACTGTCCTCTACTCCGTCCCAGACCCATGGGCTCCTCCCCACCAATGGCCACCACAGTCCTCCTCCTGAGTCTGGGCAGGGCTCCCCACTCCTTGCCACCTGTGCTCCACCCCTCGCTGGGCACACCTGCTCCACCCCTCAGTGGTCGTCACCCGCTTCCACATGCGGTTTCCTTCCCTTTTCCATTCCTGCATCTTTTTCTTGTTCCCTTTCTATATTTCTGTTTCTCCTCTTGGCCTGTCTGCATGCAGGCCTGCCTTCCTCTCCCTCTCCTTTCTTATCCCCTCCTATCGTATCCTATCCTACCCTGGGCCTTGCAGCTGCCTGAGCAGAGGGTGGGGACGCAGCCTGCTGATCTGGTCATGAAGTGATGCTGTAACAGACAAATTTGCATATTCCTCTATTATTAGATTAGATGTTTAAGATCACAGGAAAACAAAGTAATGTCACTGAGACACTCAACAACCAAGGGTTAAAATGTAAATGCAGGAACATGGGTCTACATATTTTATTATATTCCTGACTTGGATTCTACAGTAATAGGGAGCTAGTAAGTCTATAAATAATGTTGATTTTTCTATGTTCATTTTTCTTAATGTTACAAACTAATGCTTATGCCATAGTAACATCTATTTCAAATCAATTTCTTACAAATGCCTTACATGACTATATTTTTTTAATTAATAAATTAAAATAGCATGTATGGGCAACGTATTTTTTTGTTCTGCACAAATCTACAGAGATCCAAAAAGATTATGAAGGAGATAAAATTGTCATTTATGGAGTCTCTCCTTCAGAAGGGCTTATGAAATTGTTCCTTCCTTATTCAAAATGGGAAATTATAAAACAAGAAGATTCTAACAAATCCTTGGCATAAATTCACATGAAGACCGCCAGCCAATATTTTAATTAAGGAGAGTAGGTTGGCTTATCCAATGTAATTGAGAGAATATTGACCAAAGGTTGGTTTGTCTATGGGGTAATCGATGGAACATGAGGTCTAGACATGGCCTCTCTCACACTCCCCCTTGATATCCTTTGAAAAGAAACATTCTCTGTTACCTTACCTTCCAAGAGCTGAAACAGTTATATCAAAATGTCTCGCTGGATCTGACAGCCAAGTTCTATGGAAGTATGAAGTTTCTGAGATTGAAGGCACTTTTACAAGTCAACTCTAATGGGATGGATCCCCATGCTCTGGGGAATTGAGTAGGATCCCCATACTGGAGGAGGGGCCACACTTCCCCCAAGCTATAACTTGGGCCTCAACAAATGCTCTGGTAAGATTTGCTGAAGTACTTCTAAATGCAGGAAGATATAGGTTTACCTGTCAGACACAGAAATAACTAATTTCCTGATATTAAAAATGATATATACTCAAGAAAATAATGGAAACTGACTGACAAAAATACTCATGAACTAGATCCCTTGATTCCTTAATGTCATACTTTTTATGAGCCAGATTTTCTCATGGCCTAAACTGCTCCCTGACCATATGAGTAACTTGTTTGACAGTATTCCAGTGGTCTATTAACAGAAAATAGGATTCCAGGTAATATGGCCTGTGAAGAGTATCCTCATACCATTAAGCAAAGACTAATTTCAAATAGATTAAACATCTAAACAGAAAAGCCCTGGAAGAAAACATAGAAAATTATAATCTTTGAGAGGAAAAGACCTTTCTTAATCAAGTCATAAAGCCTAGAACTCGTAAAGAAAATGACTAAAATTTGGATTACAAATAAAAATATGTATATGGCAAAAAAATAAAAATAAAAGATAAATGATGGACTGAAAAAAACATACTTGCCAGGTATATAAAAGACAAAGGGTTATAAGTTTCTATAAATCAATAAAAAAGATAATTGAGTAAAAAATACACAAATGTTTCAAACAGAAAATGATTCACTAAAATCAAAATATGCATAATACACAATAAACATTGGAAATATGCTTTATAACTATATCAATAAAAATTTCAAGTAAAAATGAATAAAAAGATGCTTAATTTTTTTAATCACTAAGGAAATGAAATTAAGTCATTTGTTAACTTTCACCTACAAAGTTGGTAAAATTTTGTTATTTATAATATTCAAGAGGGCATGTCAATCATAACACCAGGGGTTTCACAAAGTGGCAAGTGAGAATTCCCGTTGTTGCAGGGATAAATTGTTACAATTTTTTGAACAACAAATTGGCAGTATCTATTAACACATTCTATTACTTGGATATTTCTCTTCCTGGAATCTACATTCCATAAATACTACCATATGCACGCAGTTGTATGTCCTAGGCAGTTTTGTTTAAAATAGAACAAAAAAACAAATACGAATGGTTTAACAATCCATCAACTGGAGAATATGGGTGGGCAGAGACAAAGTGATTCATCTGAAAGGGGGCGTAAATTTTTAAAAATTAAAATAGAAATAAATAAAAAATAACGTGTCATAATCAAGCTGCTTTAAAACTACACTTCATCGATAATGAAATATTTTACAGTCATTGAAAGTAATGCTTTAGAATATTCACCTAAAGATGAAAAGGTTCATGGTATACTGATCAGAATGAGGTTATTTTAACATAGGACTCACATCAACATATTAACAATGGATATCTCTGGGTGGAATAAGATGTTCCAAGGTAATTTAATTATTCTTTTTATGTGTATTGTCCAAATTCTTCAATAATCGCAACCAATTTCTACAGCTAGGGAAATAAAAATTTAACAAGAAAAATGAAATGGAGTGCTGGGAGAAGAATTCCTGAACTAAGGCAGAGTGCTTTATTTTCTTTCTTCCCAAACCCCAAGCACCTAAAATGAAATACTTTATATTTATTTTATACATCTAAGTACAAAATGTTTTAATTTTGCCTCCAAAGCATCCATAATACCATACACACTCTGTTAATACCTTATTTTATTTTTATTTTTATTTTTTAGGGGGAGGGAGCTGTTGGAATTTGTATGGCAGAATCTATGAAGTCTATGTTCTGCTGTCAATCATAACACCAGGGGTTTCACAAAGTGGCATGAATGAAATAAGCTAATCCTGACCTGGGGATATAATCATTCTGCAAAACATTTTTATTTTTAAACTGAAGAATAAATATATGTTTCAGCTACTGTATATAAAAATACTTTTCAATATGAAAGCTCAGCTGCAATGGGAAGAGAATATAATGCTATAATAAAAATTTAAAGGTATAAGCTTGTGTGGCCATGCATTAAACTCCTAAAAACTGTGATCATCCATGGGTTTCTCTGTGAATTGGTCTTTTATTCCAGGGACTTGGCACAGTGAAAGATGCTCTGCATTATTCTGACATCACACCAGGGTGAAAACACAGTTCTGTTGACATCAATACAATGCACTACAATAAAATTTCATATCCTCGGTAGGTGTTCTGAAAGGCCCCCTTTGGTGGAAATGCTTTTTTTAATTTCAGGAAAATCTGTGCAATAAATAGAATACAAAAGCATTTCGATTTCCTAGGAAAAACAGAGTCTCCTTAAAAATGTGACAGTAACATTAAGCATACAAATAGAAAGAAATTTCAAAGAGATCATATAAAACACTTTTCCCGTGTCACAGTTCATTATGCAGACTCCATACACCTTAGTATAATGCAGTATACTAAGAAAATTAGCTTATTAGGAAACTGGCTCGTAATAAACCTCAACAGATCTAGAGAAACTTAATTTTGATGGGGACATGGTTTTATCTCTCACTCTGCTCTGTGTTTTCCTGCCTCCTGGTCTTAATCAAAATTACCTTTATTTGAATTCTTATAAACTTATTTGTGGACTTCATGGCTCCTCCATCAAATTCCAGAAACTAGAATATTATTAGACATAGGTGTGGATGGTAATATAAATAATGTGGAATGAAATTAAACCAGTGGGAAACCAGACAAGTAAGGAACAGATGCAAAGCTCGGACCCCAGTGGGTCTTGGATCCTGACTATTCAAGTGTAAGAAGAGCTCAGAATCTTGTTACATGCAGCTTGACTCAGAAACTGGAGAGGCACAAAGGAAGCTACCTGCCCAAATCAATTCATCTCAGCCCTATATATAGTGGCCATCTATGGCCCTCACATTGTACAAAACAGTAACTCCAAAAGAATTATGGGAATTAGAGAACTTAATCATTTGATCGCTTAATTATATATTATTTATACATGGATAAAGAGACTAATTTAAAACATTCATTCACCCTCAAATTGATATGGGCTCCACTGTATACAAGTGTCAAAATGAGTGATTTAGGGTTCTACATGTTGCATCTATATGCTGTATATATCTATTCTTATATGAGCATATTCATATAGTATTATATTTAATGGAAATTCTGTTCAAAAACATGTAGAACATCCAAAATAAAGGCATGAGTAAGAATGAGAGCAGTCATTAATGAAATCATTATCTTGAAGGCAATTTGAGTTTTAATTTGATTAATATACATGACTATCAGAGAAGAGGATGTAAGAATTTTTAATTTTTACATTTTCATGATGCCTTTATTCTTCTGTAAATTATTTATAAACCTTTCCCAAAGTTTTCTTGTATGTGTTGTGCTCTCCAATTGTTTTGGGTAGCATAAGGTATTGGTTTCCTATCAAATATCTATTACTCCCTTCTTCTTTACTAAAGAAATGTCTTTGTTATTTGGGAAAGGTTGGGCTAAAGTGAAGAATCATGAAAGGAGATTAAGATTATACAGGTAAACTGAG